>NW_028301552.1:7955000-8110000 GCF_042242905.1 Orbicella faveolata | reverse complement strand
GATTACTAATGACGCGTACACAGCTGTCTCAATAGAATCTCAGCGCGAATTGAGTTTGCTGAATGAGTACAAAATCAACTAGCAAAACTGAGATGTTACAAATATATTAATAAATAAGCGAAACAAAGGAATGGATCTCAGTTCAGTGGTGGGGTTAACAGCTTCAATACCTTAAAACTGACTTTCATAACATTCATTTTCTTACCTTATGGACTAGCGCAATGACCAGTTAGTCAAACATTAACACCTCCTAACGTAAGGATGAAGAATCAGCGGTCTTTATATTATTAGCTATATTTATTCCGTTTCCTACCCTCCTAGACTGGAAAAAAATAAATAAATAAAAAACTATAGTTCGAATAGTAGACCTTTTCTGCTGATATTTAGTGAAAGGTATTCCTATGCGACTAGTATTAAATCTCTCATTTCTTGATTAAATTTTTTATAGCCAAGAAATTCGCAATTATGTGCACGCGCCCATACAATCTCTGTAATGGCGTTCCCATACAGACTCTATAATTTAACAAATATCTTTTCTAACTGGAGTGATAAAGCTATAGATCTGAAATTTAAGGGATATCAACTCTTTATCATCGACTGTAACATTCTTAATTTTGTTTCTGGATTGAATTTTTATAGCCGAGAAATTTGCAATTATATGAACGTGCCCATACATTCTCTGAAATAGCGTTCGCATACAAACTCTGTGCATGAAGGTGGATATTATATTCAGTTTCCTTTTGTAAGAGGAAGGGTCTGCTCTTTCCCGCTCGGTAGCATCATTTATTAATGAATTATTGTTAACGTTTATCAATACTAAGTGAATCAACAAAAGAGCTGTGACTGACACCAGTATTTTTTTGATAGCGATAAAGAAGTTTCTATCAACAACATCTGCAGGTAAAAAAAAAAAAAAAAATTGTTTGAAAAGATTTTGAATTTTGCATTGTACATGTACCAAAATCTGATAGCGCAGCTTTTTTTGCTATGTTATAATCAAAGGTAATTGCTTTCTTGTAAAATGTAGCGGCCGGCGACTCTCGAGCGAACTAGAGGTGTCGTGAGCCGGTGAAGACGACTTTTAAAGATAGGACTACTTTACGGGCTGACGAAATAAAGCACGCTGATGTGTAGGACAAATTGATTTATTTCCTTGACACCAATTGCGATAATCGTTGTTTAGCCGTAAACTGAAATTTGATTAAAAATAAAGCATAAGCTACTAAAGAAACAGTTCTTCTTGCGAGCATTGAGGTCCACGTGATACTTATGTACTTAACTTACACTAAACTGCGACGAAACTAGAAAACTAACCTAAACCTTATGACTGCAGGGCAGTAGAAAACAGCAAGTCTATATACGGAATTGCAATAACTAATAAGATACGATCGATAAGAAAACTAACTGAGAATTCCGTGGAAACTAACTATTAAAAGGTAAAGACAACACTTACATATCAGTCCTACGCTTGCCTCTAAAGGTAGACTGCTTTGGCTTCACTAGGCGGTCACTTTTAACTTCTTCAACTTAGGTGACTTGCGTTCGTGGTGAAAGCGAGGATACAACTGACAAATCTAATAGCTACGTGCACGTACAGAAACTATAAGGCTGAATTGTTCCTTTGATTAGAACGGAACTACGTAATACTGCGGTAAGACTACAATAGATCATTGAGCGTTCATCACATAAAAATTTCCCCCCCTATCGGGTCGAAATGTTTTTCATTATTTTAATGCAATTATTAATGTGATTATGAGTATGCATGAATCAGTATTATTTGATTCCATGCAGTTCCTTCTTATTGCACCAAGATGTACCCCATGGCTTTGATGTTGTGCTCTGGCCAGTGGACGTTTCCACACGTGTTGTCCAAGTTAGACGAGGTTGCCCAGCCTGTGCCAAATCCAATTCTCGACTCACAGGTTTTGCAATTGTCTTCGTTGTTGCCAAAGATCCCAATTCTGGATTTATAATGGACACGATCGGCACACCCAGCATTGAAACCTTCCATGTTACATTTGGGTTGCAAAGAGGCCTGTGTACCAATCAGCGTCTTCCACGTGTGACGACCCAATGAGGTGGCGCGGTATTGCCCGTCAGCGATCAGTGAGAACAGAGAGGTTGCCTGCTTGTCGATGGCAACAAAGTTCTTTTGTTCGCCGATCTTCATTCCAAGACAAATCTTGGAGAAGGACGTGTTCCAGTACGTCGGTAACTTGGTCTCTTGTGAGTCAAATCCAGACAATCCTCCAGGAAGATTGTATTCATTTGTGTCTTCCCAGTATTCGGAGTTATAGCGAAAAGTGTGCTGATAAAAATAAAAGAAAAGCAAATCATAAATTACCTATTGGGTCATTCGCGAGAACACGTTTTTATGTATAAATATCATATTGATATTTCCACAAGCCTGCAGCACATCATGTCAAGCCTTTATTAGAAAATTCGAATTTAGATGACAACCTGCGCACTAAGCTTTAACATTATGCGCACAAACTTTTTACACGTAAATCATTCGATCTGTAGAAATTTTATTGTAGCGGTAAGTAACATGTGGTAAGCTGTTAACGTTTATAGGTGTGTTTTGAGCTGTTTCATTTCCAGGCTGCAGTTTGTGCCCATCGATCTGGCGCTCTATGGGTTGAGCCTGATACAAAGCTTTGTCAATCAGCAACGCGAAGAATAAAAATTTACAAAACTGTACAGACAGGCTAGAGCTAGTTTTTCCAACCTTCAATTAATTGAGTTGCTTTGTTTCTCTGCTATTTTTCTGTAGACACTTAGCCAAAAAAACATTCTTTCTTTCAGACTTTCTTATTTCTGTAAGCTTAAAAACTTAATAAGGTGCTCTTTTAAAGCATATTAATAAAGTCAAAAGTTTTATTGTTATTCACTTAATTTTTTTGAAGTTAAATGCTAATTTCAGCCTTGAACTAGTGATTCGTTTTACGTCATCTCGTTTACTTTCCCTTTCGTTTAATCCTGGTAAGGAAAAAATCTCGGCACCAATGAAATAAACACATGACATGTAAAATTGTTTTCTGCGAGTTTTGTTTGCTCGCCAAGTTGTATTTCTATCTCTTTCTAATCTCTATTTGGGTAATTCCTCACAGAAGACTTGCTTCGACCAAAGAAAGTGGCGAGCAGATGGACAACGCAACCGTAATCCAAAGATAATTTCCGTTTGGCCTGGGCGTAATTAAAGAGTTGAGTCAAAACGAAGACGAAAATTCTGAATAATTATTTCTTTGTTGGTTATCAATTTTCCAGTTTTTCTCCCGAATGACTGCTGTCCATGCAAGCTACATCGATCTCCCAACACCGTTTCAGAGGTTCTTATGAAGTTTAGCTCTCAAATTAGCCTATCCGCATCTGATCGCGTACGGCTTGATACAAGATGTCAGAGACGTCTAGCAATACAAACTTTTGATATTAGCCTAGCATTTCTGATGAACAAGATACGTGATAACTCATTTGAGCAAAAAAGAAAGAAAGAAAAAAAGGATTATTTTGGTTATGTGTAGACGACAAAAGTGGCACAATAATACTCTTTCAGGATCTTCATTTTCAACCTTTTGAAAGTACAGCAGGTATGTATATCTCGCTTTTGTCTTTGTACCTTTACCTTTGATGAACTTGGCGCACAGTTATTTAAAGCAAGCAAATCATAATTTTGGCATAACATTTCCCTGTGAGCATGAGGCAAAACTGCCTTGATTATAGTCGTACCTTGTTACCGTCAATCTTCATGACTGGTGTCCATCCTCCTTCTCCACATCCAAAATCTCCCATGTGACAGTAAACGGGAATAAGTTTAGAATCAACGTTGAGCGTAACCAGCTGACTCCTGTTCAACCTGTTGAATATCAAGAAATGTCATCTAAGAGCAAGAAGTTTCGAGCGCGATGATTTTCTCATACCTTGCATTCAAGTCTCAATCTCTCTTCTTTAAGGTACAGATATTCTGATTATTTCATTTAGAGAGCGGCCACATCGCTGGGGTGATTATTTTGGACTTATCAGCATGGTCGTATAACAGGCTCTTTTGTGTGTTAAGTACGACGAAAATCTATAGATTGTCGAAGAAGCTAGGAAAGTATTAAAGGAATATATGAAGCCAAAAATGATCAAAAAAAAAAAAAAAAAAAAAAAAATAGGTGAGGTTTTTATGGAAAGGAATGCAGTTTCCGTACAGAAGAGCTTCCGCTACAACTGGACTAAGTCCTGTTCATAAGTTCTCTGCAAAAATAACCAAGAAAAAAATGTGGGATTTACTTTGACGAGCATTTTGCTTTCGTAAACAGCCCAAGTGGTTTTACAGGCATTTTATTCTCCGCAGGATTATCCATGCAACGTAACAACATTATCTGACGGAAAACTGAGTATCATCTCTACAAATAGCTTGAGAAGGATGTTAGAAAAAGGTCTACAGAGAGGATCAACTCCTTGCCCTCTGTCTTCTCTTGCGTCACTGGAGTAAAAATGAAGACATTGGCATCAAGAAGCAGTCTCTGAATTCCATCACTCGAGGGTCTTTTTTGTGTCACAATGAACACAATTGATGTATAAATGGAAATTTAAAATGATATACCAATCAATTTATGTTTACTGATGTTCTTATCAGTGAAAAATGACAAAACATTCCAAAAGCATCTATAACGCCTGTATTATTTTTGAATATGGAAATTCTTTTGAATCAGGACTATACACATTAAGTGAGTTTTACAGTATCGAGCAAATTAGTTGTGAACTTCGACTTACATGTCCTTGTCATAAATTTCTTTGCACGTCGAGGGTTCAACTAGAAAGAATATAGTAAAAATGAATGCAAAATTACGTACATCAGTCGTATTCAAAAAATCGTTTGAAGATACAACGTAGGGCAAGCTACCCTGCTTGCAGACATCCACTATTTCCTTTTTCACAAGCGTAAAATGAAGGAAGCATTTCTATGAGTCCTTGGTATCATTGCAAACGCCATCAGAACTGAAAGTTTGGGTTTCTTTAGCACACTGATCGATACCTTAAAAGCGCATTTTCATCTCAGTTCTATGAGAAGTTTGAGAACTGTTTGGTTTAGGAGACCAAATTAGGTCAACGTTGTGTAATTGACAAGTTATTCATTCGTACTCCTTTGCATTGGTACGAACCTTTAGTATTGTGGTAAGTAGCCAAACTCGTCCCCAAGGCCCTCTCCTTTTTTTCAAAATGGACGGCGGGAGATGCCATTTTGAAAATCGTCGAGGAGAAGGCCCTGGAATAGATAGCATAACCAATACAGTATGGCGCCGCTGAAGCACACTCGTCAATATCTGAGTGGAAAAAATATCAGCCAATGAACGCATTCTCCTGTGAATCTAGTCACTTTGATTGTATGACAAAAACAAATCGAGACGTATCATAGATATAGAGAAATAACCTTTTTACAATAACCGCCATTGCTTCCATGTTACCAGTAATGTTTCGAACACGCAGATTTGTGAATAACCTTGAGGACTTAAAAAATCCAGAGCAGTCAAAATACAACACGGGGAGATTACAATCACCAAAAGCTATATTTTTGGAATGTTCTTTTTTTTTTCATTCAGTGAAAACGACATGCCTTAAAAATAAAATAACAATGCTCTAAAGCATAAAATCAGGCCAAGTGATACATGTACGGTAAAAGGAACAACCTTTTAAGGCGCTTTTTCTAAAAAAAAAAAAAAAGAAAAAAAGAAAAAAAGATGTTACGTGTACCCTCGTCGCAGTGTTCGCCTTTGAATCCAGGATAGCACAAACATCGATATCCCTTGTCTGTAAATCCTGACTGGCATATGGCGTGGTTGAGGCAAGGTGTGATCTTTCCACAGGCATTCTGAAACAGGCAAACGTAATACTAGCTATCACAGATATTTAATAACGATTCATTTAGATTACTATTATTCACCACGACGGTGTATGCATCAAGGCGCGCTTCTATACTGTGTCAAAGTTAGGGTACTCACCAGATTGTCGTGCCGTTTTCGCCACCTGTGGTACGTTGTTTGCTTATAAATAGGCTTACAAATGGAGGGGTCACGGGCATCCCAGGACCCCCCCCCCCCCTCCCAACCAACTCCCACCAAGATTCACGAAGTCTAAACAAATAATTGTCAAATATTTATGCAGTCAAATTTTTAAAGTTTATCACCTTCGCTCCGCGATAAAGGTAAGCGTTGTCAACTGTCAGGTCTTCATCATGCTCCATGTGGGTGGAATTATTTAGCTCACATTCCTGTTGCCCTGTTGTACTGTCAGGATCTTTTTTAATATTAAGACTGACGCAGTTGCCATGCCGATAACAAAGAAGTTCACAGTCGTCTAAGTTCTTGACGTGCGCCGTTTTTATCGTGTGCTTGATCAGTCGTCTATCAGCAAAGAAGTAATAGTTTGGGAAGTAGAGCTCGCGATTTGCTTCTGAAATAAATTATCAGAGGATATAGACCCTTTGCATAAATGGCGCCTATATTTGGATAACAATACTTATACACCCTTAGCCTCACATTCATGTAAAAAAAATCCTTTGTCTTGAAACATGAGTATGAGGCTAAGGATGTATAAACTATTGTTATTCAAATTTAGACGCCATTTATCCAAAGGATCTATTGAATAGCCAAAAAAATAAGCGAGATATTGAACGGCTGGTCTATTTTAAAACTACTGTAGATCTTCAGGAAAAACTTTTGTACTCGATCGCCCTAAAAACAAGACCGAAAGGAAATAAGGAAAAAAAAACGTAAAGCTGATAAAATGTAGAAAGAGAAGATATAATTTTTCGGATCCATTGGTTAGCGCTCGCAAACCTAAAGCCTTCAAACGCAAAACTGACAGTGTTTGCCGAATTGAATTACCAGCCTTCTTGTCTCCACGTACGACTCAGCAAACTTCACCATGTCAATCAGCGGATGACGGACAACAAATTGTTAGATATTTACATTGGTTACTGAGAAATGTATATTGACTTAGAAGAATCAAATATTTGCCAATCTTCGTCACTTCGGTGGGCTAAAGAGAGGAAGTATTTGAAAGGAAAAAAAGCCTCAAGCAGGATGGCAATAATCGTAGAAAATCTAAGTAACCTATTAATTAATCTGAAGGAAAGCAATCCACGCAAAAATAAAGTCCGAGTTTTCGGTTGATTGGACGCACAACAACACCGCTCACGTTTGACAACTCACTCAACCCACCTCACACGCGCGCACGTAACCCCTTACTGTTTTGCAAACTTATCAGAAACAAAGCGCTGCAGTCAGTGGAACAAAAAAAGTGGAGGAAGCCGACGGCGAAACTTGCAACTACAATCGATCGACCGGCCGTTCGAAACAAAACGTACTTCAATAAACTCATTAAGGTGAAATGTTGTTGGACTACCATAATGTCTACCATTTTTGGTTGGTCGAGCCGTGAGCCTTTGTAGCTAGCGGTTAGTTCCTTCTTCTTGCTTTCATGGAATGATTCTTCGTCTTTAATTTCCTTCTTTTTTTTTTCTTTCCTCCGGTCCGGGTTTCTTACAAGATTTTATGGAAGTGATCTTCTCTTTTGGCAACGAGCTCATAACAACTTTTTCTTTTACAGACTATTACCCCAGCATTTACTGATCTTTATTTAATCGACACGAATAAGTTGTTTTAACTGTTTCGATGAAGGCAAAATTACGTAAATCTTTGTAATTCATGTCCCTACAATGAAGTAATCGGTGGGAAATACCCACAGGGTGCTCCATGTTTAAAATGAAATCCAAAGACTGCAATCATTTCTCTACCAGAGAATATTGAAATGCTTTAGCAGAGATAACTTATTTGAGTAGGTTTTGAATATTTTGTCAGAGTCTTAAGGCTATGTTTCTTTCTGATCCTATCCTATCAGCGTTAAAATACAGTAGTTTGTATTACCACTACTGTAGTTTAAAAAAAAGAAAACCTATACTGTACCGATCGCCGTGATCCAAAATAAAATGAGGATTTCCTTCAACAACAGCATTTTTAAAAGTATATTCTGTGTCGTTGTTTAAGGTCACTGTAGATCAGACATTCAGGGCTGTCCTTCAGAAAACCTTCGGTACTCGCGTCGCTTTTAACCGTATCAACGTAAAGCTGCCAAAATGCAGAAACAGAAGAAATGATCTATTAAAGATTTGATCCAACCGTTCAAATGCAAACCTGACAATGTTTGCAGAACTGAATTACCTGCTTTCATGTTTACTCGTATCACCAAACTCAAACTTCTAACAATTGTGTCAGTTAGTACACTGTAGATGACGGGCTACAAAAGATCTAGAGTGTAATACGGAAGACTTTTTCGATTTTCATACTGGTTGCTGGGAAAATATATATTGAAATAGCCATTAGACTTTTTGCCGACCCTCGTCACGCGTCCTGGGAGAGGAGATATTTAAATATCAAGAAAGCCTCACATAGTATGGCACATTAATCATGAAGGGAAAAAAAAATTGATCAATTTTCGTACAATTCGCTTGAATCACTGAAAGAAGTCCACGCGAAAATAATGCCCTGACAATGACAATGTTTGCTGAATTGAATTTCCTTTCTTTAATCGGTTTGGACGGACCATCAAACTCAGACTACACAATGTCAAGCAGCAGGTGACGGACTAAAAAAGTGTGTGAGGCTTCCACAATATTCATATTGATTTCTTGACTGCTTGCAGCTGGTTTTTTCTCTTATGGTCACATGAGTGTTCATCCGTGAACACGAACTCATAAGGACGATATCTCAGTGCTAATCTCGACTAATAATCCCTGCTTCATTTCGAGAGAAAAACAGACTGCCATTGGTGTAACTCGTTAACGAGAAAATCAGTCTTGAGCTAGACGAATAGAATATTTACTAATCTTCGTCACTTGAGAGGGTTTAACAGAGGAAGTGTTTGAAATGTCAAAGAAGCCACAGTGTGGCGCATTGATAATCGAGGAAAGTTTCGTACGTACAATTCCGCCAAATATAAGTACCTATTAATTCGCTAGAAGCAAAGGAATCCACGCAGAAATGTAGCCCGAGTCTTCAGCTCCCAAAGTTTCGCAATCTTATTAGAAACAAAGCGCGACAGTCAGCAAAAGACAAACAAAAGACTTGTATGGAAGTTTAAAGCCGCGCGTTGAAATTTAATGTAGTCGAACCTCTATTAAGCGGCCACTCTCGGGGACGAGACAACTGGCCGCTTAATAGAGGTGGCGGTTTAATAGAGGTTCACCCGAAAACAACGTTGGGCGTCTTCCAGTTTTCAGTTTATCAAATATAAGTACAAACAAATGCAAGTGGAGAAAAAGTAGAACAATTATGGTTATAATACATGCATGTACGGTCCATAGCGTTAACAAAAGCCAAAGAAATAATTACGTTTCCACATTGTCATTCTTTTACCTTCATCTGGTCAAAAACGTCCAAGTTCAAATCTTCCTAACCATTTAATAGAGGTATGAAACAAAACATAATCACCCTTGGGACGGCAAGAAGCTGGCAACGGCCGCTGAAGGTATCAGTATACCCCAAAACCACCATCATTTGTTTAGTTGGCGCCGCTTTACTGTCGGACGTTTGGCGTAAACCCCAGGAAAGTACCTATTTTCCGAAAGCTAAAGAATTGAACATTACGAGGGTATATTTATTGAAATAAAAGCAAAATTAAGGTTTCCGAATATAACGTCCTATTTCTCAAAGTACGGAGGTTAACTAATCAAGTTCGTTTCCGGTAGGATTTGAGCGGGAGGACGCGATCAACAGCGCTATGTCTTCTTGACACCAACATCCAAGAAATAGGTCCGCAATGCGTACTTGTGGTCTTAACCTCGGTTTAATTCCATTCAGTTGGAATACGATGTTGTGAAATGCCAGTATCTGGGAGTCGAATTGCTACAAGTGTGAAGGTAGAAAAGTCGCTATAAATTTTAAGTGGGAACCTTAGGGCAGATTGCCGTTTACTTACTAATTTTATCCTCTGATAATAATAACTTAATTAGTTCTTAGTCCCTGTACTATAACACAACAACAACCTCTCAATTTACAACTGAATACATGATTGAATACAACTGAAGACATGATTGATCATCGCAGTTACATATACAACTTAAGAAGCTGTGAAATTAAAGCCTGAAAAAAAATTCAGGCTTGAACGGGATTCGAACTTATGACCTTTCCGATACCGGTGCAGTGCTCTACCAACTGAGCTCTCAAGCCAACTGGGAGCTGGTCACGTTGTGACTTCACTAAAAGGTCAAACTTCCAATTCCGACAAATTTGACTGTAACTGCTCGCTCAAACCGAACGCCATAGCTCAAATTGGCAGACTCAGAGTTTGGAAAGAAGATTAGCTAGAGTATGCAACCGACTCTTATAATCACTGCCAAAACCCCTATACTTTACTCACTAATTTAGTGAGCAGAGGTTTGTTATGCTGTATCACGTGTTGAGAATATGAAAATTCGCCAGAGTAATTATGCTTCCGCGGACTTGTCTTCAATATTTTTGGGAAAAAACCTTGGAGACAGTGTTTTTATTATTATTATTATTATTATTATTATTATTATTATTATTATTATTTATTTATTTATTTATTTATTTATTTTTTTTTTGAGCCAAAATTTTTAATTTAGGGTATCGGTGACCCCTCGATCGAGTACCTCATTATCTGTACATGTCCGCAATATAACTTTGGGGGGTTGGGTACTATTCTTAGACACTATGGCGCTGGATTAAAATGACTTATGGGAAGATTGCTAGTTTGCACTGTCACGCAATCAAAAATAAAAGTCGTAACCATTCAATAAATTACTCAAGAATCTGGGATTTGATAGATTATTGTTATATAAATATCTTACCAAGATTGAGGTCTGTGCGGTTTTTCATTCGAGCGTTATTTGGGGAATTGTTTCACCCAAATTCATGGAGCTTTGTATGGAAATGCCATGTTGGTGCCCCACGGAGGGACACAAACACGGCACCTGTTAAGTAACAGTTTAATCTGTCATTGAGTTTTGCTATTTAAACGAAACGTTATTACTCCAGAACTCCAAAACATTACAATTCATTCTTCTTCTGGAGCAAGAACTGTTCAGTTAGCAAAAAATTACGCGATGACTCATCTTTTGACCTACGCAAAAGCCTTCCCTGGCCCCCATATTTGCTGTCATATAACCCATAAATTTGGAAATTCATACGTGCTCTGTTACAAAATGAAGAACGCTGTCGAGCTTAAACGTTGTAAAACGTCAAGTCATTAGAGAGTCTTACATTTGATGAAACTAAACTTTCAGTAGGATAAGTAATTTTCAATTTTGGAAAATGAGACGTCACATGAAAACTGGCAATACAGTAGGCCTTCTTTTAAAGGAGAAAATCGCATCCGTAAGCAAGTCAACATTAGTTTGAATAGTAAGCCACCATTGAAACTGAAATGACAGAAGTGGTTTAGAGGATTATCCTCTTCCTAGATCAACTTTTTCGTGAAAGTGATGGCGGCAGGTGAGACTTTATTATTTTTAACTCTTCCAACTGTGCGTCTAACATATCGAAGACACTTTATAGCAAGATAATGAACTTATCAAAAGCTATTGCAGACCTATATTTTATTGCACAAAAAGCAAAAGCTGAACAGGTGCAACAATTTCTTCAATTTTTATTACCATAGCACTTTAAATGTAAAAAGACGAGACAATAGCAAAAAAAAAAAAAAAAAAACTATTCGATATCATTGGGCTTTAAATATCCCTCAACAATTGTAATGAGGGTGAAAAAAGCGTATTTATGCTCTAAACTACATTAATTCATTCGACGTAAATTTAGGGCCGTGTGATCGAGGGTTTCTTGCTTTCGTTGTTAGCGCACCAGGATGTAGTCCATGGCTTTGATGTGTTTGTCTCCATTATCTGGGGAGACAGTTACTTTGTTTCGACAAGTGTTGAGGTCATCATAACTCCCTCCTGTACCAAACCCGATTCTGGAGTCACAAAAATTGCAGTAGTTTTGGTTGTTACCAAGAATGGCAATTCGTGCTTTCGAATGATAAATACTACCCACAAGACTTTGAGTAGGGCTAATTAAAACTGAAAATAGTAAGTTTTTACAAAAGTTACAAGCTTTTCTATGTCTTATGGTTTTAATTTTATGCGATGACAATTCTAACGAGGGTAAAAGGGCATTTTGTCCAAACTATACTTACGTGTTGTAAAAATTACAATAGGGCCGTTTTCTCGATCGTGTTTTTTTTTTTTTTTTTTTTTTTTTTTAATTTTCCTTGTCACTGCACCAGGATATAACCTATGGCTTTGATGTGTTTGCGTCCATTATCTGTCTTGTGCCTCGCCTCGTTTCCACACGTGTTGGAGTCACCAGGATATCCTCCTGTTCCAAACCCGATTCTGGAATCACATAACTTGCAGTTGTTTTCATTATTTCCAAGGATGCCGATTCTTGCTTTTGAAAAGGAAGAATTAGTACACATAGCATTGAAGCCTTCCTTGTTACAGTTGTGCTGTAAGGAGGCCCGTGAACCAATCAACTTCTTCCACGAGTTACGGCCTAGTGAGATGGCGCGGTATTACCCGTCAGCGATCAGCGAGTACAGAGAGTTGGCCTGCTTCTCGATGACGATGAAGTTAATCTGATGGCCGACCTTCATACCAACACAGATCTTGGAGAAGGATGTGTTCCAGTAGGTTGGTAACTAGGTCTCTTCTGAGTTAAACCCAGTCTCCCCTCCAGGAAGATTGTATTCATTTGTGTCTCTCCAGTACTCGGAATTATAATGAAAGGTGTTCTGAGCATAACAAAATAAAAGTAAATCATTGACATACTAGAGATAGAATTATCCTGCACCCAATCATATTTATCAGCGGAAATTTATATTTCTGTTACATCTCTGTAATTGGTTCTCCAGCTACGCTATTCGAGAGTGTACGTTTTCATATATAAATATCAGATTAATTCTTCCACAAACTCGTAGCACATCATGTCAAGTGAATGTTAGAGAAATTCGAATTTAGAAGAGGACCTGCGCACTAAGCTTTAACATTGTGCACACAAACTATTCACGCGTCAATCATTCGATCTATAGAAATTTTATTGTAGCGGTAAGTCGTCTAACAAATGGTAACCTGTTAACGTGTATATTGTATATTGACAGGAGCCATAATCGGGGACGGAGACCGCAAGTCTCGGGATTCGCGCGCACCTATGATATGGGACAATTTTTCTATTTTTAGAACAAATTGCGCCATCCTGACGTCATATATCCGCGCGGATTCACGCACATGTCAGGGGCTCTCGCGTGGATGTTGTCACGTTGCGTGATCAAATGGTGAGAGTTGAGAGATTCTCTTGCGTATTTTTCACAGCGATGGCAGGGAATAAGGCAGGGAATACGAACCAGGGTGCTTATATGTAGTTTTATGCTCTGAGCTAACGGAAAAGGTGGGTTTTTCAGGGTCGAAAACAAGACTTCAATCTCGCGCTGGAAATGAATAATAAGATCTGCTCACGCTAGTTGTAAGCTTACGCGTATGCTTAAGAATATAGCAAGAAAACTCTCTACTCTGGTAACGAGTTAATTTGTGAGTTTCTCAGACAATGTTTAATCATAACCAAAACCTGTTTTGATGGTTTCTTATTGTCTCTGCTTGTTTGGTGAGTTTGCAAGAGTTTTTGAAAGGAAAGTCTGACGCGTACAATTAGCTCATTTGCATAGTGCATGCAGCTCGTGCACTTTCAAGTCCGAGTCGGTGTTTTCAATTGTCAACAAATCTTGACAAGGATTTCTTTCGTTATCTTTTGTGCTGAGATGCTGCAACAAATTTCACGAATGCAAAAAAGGCTTCTAACATCATGTGTGTTTCTTCAACATAAGCATAGTGAAGTTTTACATTGCGAAAATGAAAATAGACAAGGAGTTTTGATAACTCGATCATCAAAATCGAAATCGTTATTCCAAGTTGATTAAAGAAAGCATCATCGTAACTTTGCTGATTGTTTCTGCTTTATTCGCATATTTTCAGCTTAGCTTTAATATGTTCTCAAACATTTATCAATCTTAAACATATTTAAAAACTATAGAGCTATTGTTTGAGTTCGATGTACGCTTTCACATGAAAGTGCGGCGGAAGTACAATTTGTCATGTTTACTGACTGTACAAAACACGCATCGGCGGGCGCTCTCATTCATCGACAACAGAGAATTTACTGGATTTTTACACGAATAAAACTGAGCAGTATCTACGGACGTAAAGTTATTGGGACTTGACGAAACATCAAGCGTTGCTTACAATTCAAGCGAAACTCAAACTAGCAATTATTTTGTTTTACTTTTCGGTCGCGATAGACTGACAAATTCCTCGCAAGCGTGTGGCAAGAGGAGCTAGGAAACTATGAAGTCCTGAAGCTCTGCTATATCTAAATATATCCAGCTAGTTTTTGGCTGTGTAATGGAAAAGCTGTTAATCTTCAACATATGTGAAATTTAAAGTGGAGTAGTGTACAGCTCATGTAAAGGAAGCATCAGTCGGAACACAACTTGGTCAGCGATATATGTAAGCTTACAACGGAACATACCTAAATTCGACACTGTCTTTCTTCACTCAAACTGGAGCAGCTTACGACGAAAATACTTAAGCAAAATTCCAACAGACGTAAACGCGTTGAGTTGTGGGGCAAAAACATCATGTGATACATTTCGGGAATTTCGGACGCCATTTCCCCCGCGCGACATCCGCAAAAATCCTCGCAGCATCTACGCGCGTGTGCCGCAGGTGATGGCGCAATTTGTTCTAAAAATAGAATTATTGTCCCATATCATAGGGACAACCCCAATACTAGAAATGGCGCGCGCTTACGGTCTCCGTCCACGATTATGGCTCCTGATATTGAGCTGTTCCGTTTCCAGGCTTCGGTATGTGCCCATCTAACTGGCTTTGGGCTTTGCCTGATACAAAGCTTCGTCAATATACGAACGCGAACAATGAAAATGGACAAAACTCTAGAGACAGTCTAGTTTTTCTAACTTTTCAAGTAATTTATTTAGTTTGTTTCTCTGCTATTTTCAGTAGACACTTAGCTAAAAAGATATATATTATTCAATTTTTTTTTTTTTTTTTTTTTTTTTTTTTCTGTAAAGGCCTGTCCAAACGGTAAATGTTTGACGAGCAAACATCATCAAACATTGTTTGGTGACCAAAACATGCTGATGTTGAAGTGAGTGGCCAAACGGTTAAAACATGTTTGATCAAAGACAGATCAAACTATGGACACAAACCGCTGAGCAAGCGTGGGACGCATGCGTGCGCCAAACATGTTTGATACGGCTGTTTAAACGAACAAACATCGCCCATCAAACACGAGAACAAAAGAAATGTTTTAAGTTGTTTAATCGAATGTTTGATGGCCTTCAATTTTTTTTCAAACACGACCAAACACGACCAAACACGATCAAACACGATTAAACAGCACCAAACAAGGTGGCCAAATGGTAAAATGTTTGGTCGCCAAACAATGTTTGATGGTGTTTAGTCACCAAACATTTCCCTTTAGGACAGGCCTTAAGCTTAAACTTAATATATGATGTTTTTGAAACATTAGTAAGGTCAGACGTTTTTAAATTACAATTTTCGTTCCTTTATTATTATTATTTTTTTTTTTTTTAATTATGTCTGAAATTTGAGGTTAATTCCAATCTTAAGCTGTAGTCGTTTTGTTTACTTTCCCTTCGCTCTTATCTTAGCAAGAAAGAAATATATATCGGTAGCAATACAATAAACAGATAGAATTTAAAAATGCTTTCTGAGATTTTTTATTTGCTCGCCGAGGTGTAACTATCTCTCTTTAGTCACTAATTGATTAATTCGTCACAGAAGACTTGCTTCCACCAAAGAAAAGTGGCGAGCAGATCAGCCTGAACGTAATTAGAGAGTTGTGTAAGAATGAAGACGAAAATTCTGAATGGCTGTTGTCTACGTTACATCCTTCCAACACCATTGTGTTCTTATGAAGTTAATTGGGCTCTACAACATCTCTATAGCCTATCAGCATGTGGTCTCGTAATACAATATGATGAGACAAGATGTCAGGTACTTCTAATATTAGCCTGGCATTCCTGATGAACAAGACGTGTGATACATCTTCAACATGTTAATACTCTTTCAAGGTCTAAGGGGATTACACTTTTAGCCTTTTAAAAGTGTTATTACAGTACGTATGTATATCTCGCCTTCGTCTAGCTTAGTATTGGTTTATCTCTAAAATACCTTTAATTAAACTGGCGAACAGTTATTTAAAGCAATTAAATTATAATTTTGAATACAATTTTCGTCTCAGTTTGAAATAAAACTGAATTAATTTGAGTCGTACCTTGTTGCCGTCAATCTTCATGACTGGTGTCCATCCTCCATCTCCACATCCAAAATTTCCAATGTGACAGTAAACGGAAAGAAGTGTGGAATCAACTTTGAGCGTAACTAGCTGACTACTGTTCAACCTGTTGTATATCGAGAAGTTTCGAGCGTGATGAGTCTCTCATACCTTGTATTCAAGTCTCAATCTCTTTTCTTTAAGGTAAAGATATTCTGATTATTTCGTTTAGAGAGCGCTCACATCGCTAGGGTGATTATTTTGGACTTATCAGCATGGTCGTACAACAGGCTCTTTTGTGTGTGTTAAGCACGAAGGAAATCCCCTACAGATTGTCGAAGAAGCTAGGAAAGTATTATAGGAATATATAGGGGCAAAAATAATCAAAAGAAAATAACAACTACAATAAAAATAAATAAGGTGAGGTTTTTATAGAAAGGAATGTAGTTTCCGTACAGTAATGCTTCCGCTACAAACTGTTTAATATAAAGAAACGTCTAATTAGAGCAAGGGGTTTCGAGGGTAATAAATCTTTCATGCCTTAATTGTGTCATTAAGTATTAAAGTCTCAAATCTTTGAATTACAGACATTCTGATTATTTCATACAAGGCGTTGTGACATTGCTACGGTGGTTGTTTTGGCCCTATGTAGTACGGTCGTACAGCAGTAAGCTTTTTTTGTCTTAAGGACGTTCGCGCGAGAAATTTTCCAACATTGATTTTTTTCTGGGACTTTTACCACTGTAAGATGATGAGTTAGTTATGCCAGAAATGTGAAAAAAAAAAAAAAGAAAATAATAATAATAATAATAATAATAGTAATAATTATAATAATTATAAGGGGGGGGGGGAGTTATCGACTTCGTTTTAGAGAGAACATGCCCGGAAAAACACCCTAAATATGAAAAAATATCGGGCTTCGTTAGCGACCCCAGCTACAGTGTCTGTAAGCCCAAAAATATTGCAATTAGATTTTTGAAATGAAATGTAACTGGTACGATTCCTTAAAGAACAAGTTCGCATTTAGCGACCATAGTTCACGCGCCTCGCAGCCGCAACATGGCAGGATTCGATGTCCCAAGGACAGAAATCTTGAATTTTTTTTTTAACTTCCCACATTCACTTTTGTTCATTTCTAGACAATGTGGAGATAATTGTAAATAAAACCTGTATCTGGAAAGAAAAGTAGAGTCACCGAACGTCCAAGATCGTTAAATCTAGGCAAAGCGATAGGAATGGCCATCTGCCCTACCTTTGTTCATTTTAGTACTTAGCGCGCGCTCTCGTGCATGACGTGGCGTGTGAATTTGCGTGCGCAGTAAGGATGCGCAGAAACAATTAGTGGGAACGTCCTTAAGTACGAAAAAAATCCACAGATTGTCGAAGTAGCTAGGAAAGTATTGAAGGAATATTTGGAGGCAAAAATAATCAAACGAAAATAATAATTACAAAAATGAATAAGGTGAAGGCAAAGGTTTTTAAAGAAAGGAATGGAATCTCCGTCAGTAGTACCTCCGCTACAACTGGACTAAGTCATGCTCATAAGTTCTTGTATTTATTGTGGCGAGCATTTTGCTTTTGTAGACAGCCCAAGGGATTTTACACGCATTTTATTATCCGCAAGATCATCCATGCAACGGCGTGATAACATTAGCCGACGAAGAACTGCGTATCATCTCTAAAAACAGCATACATTAAAAGGATTACTTTGAAAGCGAGGGCGTCCTATTGGAGGATCATAAATTCTTTCATACACTTAGTGTTTTTTTCCTACGTGGAGAAATGATACTTAGCGTTGCGAATCATATCTGCATTTAATCACTCGAGGCTCTTCAGATTTCGAGTCATCATGAACATGATTGATGCATAAATGGTTACTTAAAATGATATATACCAATCAATTTATCTTAACTGATGTTCTTATTAGTGAAAAATATCAACCACCCAAAAGTATCCAAAACGCCTGTAGTATTTTTGATAGTGGAATATATTTTTTAATCAGGATCATATTTAAACAAGATCCCATGACAGGCTCCTGATTAAAGTGAATTCGATTGCATCTAGCAAATAACTAGTGATTTTCCACTTACATGTTCTTGTCATACATTTCCTTGCATGTCGAGGCAACTAGAACAAATACAGGAAAAATACATGTTACCTTACATCCACGGTGTTAGGAAAATTTTGTGTAAAAGGAGAGCAAACTAGCCTGCACGTCACAAAGGAAATAGATGTCTGCGCGAAGGCTAAGAGCGGAAATCAATTCTCAAGGAAATCAAGATAAAGAATAATGATAAGTTTTTTATTAAGCACTTTGTGTATATCAACTTAACGGCCTTCTTTAATATTTATTCGACATCGAAATGAATGGAAAACTACGGTTGCATTATGCCAGATTATTAATTTCTCGTACGGATTTTCGTTTAAAGTGTCACTAACTCCAATTTGTCTTCCCTTTAATGAAATCTAGTAGTTTCCCTGATTACTTCAGCAAAAAATTATCTCGATTGATAAGACCCCTGCGTTTCTACAGGCGTTTGAAAATGTAATTTCTACGTTCACCACCGCGCAAAGTGGGATCTGGGTCGGGCTACTAGTGACGTCACTTTGGTAACCGTGCTAACTTTTGACTGAGTTTCGAATGCTCTCAAAACATTTTTGGCTTATTTGTGATTAAAATTTCATAAAAACTGGACAAGATTTTTGAGTGAAAGAATTGTATCATCTAGCATGCATAACAATTCGGATTCTAGCTACGATCTGGACGGCTGCGATGCATGTATATATATTTTTCCATTTCGAAGCGCGGGTCGTCTGTCGAGATCGCCGCGTTGTAATTTAGGCTAGGATCGACAATTTGCTGGTCCATTTGGGTTATAAAAAATCATGGCTGAAGAGTAAACTTGCAACTCTTAAAGAGTTATAAAACTGTCAATAAACACGAAGAGTTGGTTATTTGGCTTTACGGAACGTGCAGATTTCGGAGTGTTAAAACATATTTAGATTCAAACATTAATTTCCCGGGAAATACAAGTTAAAATGCGATGCAGTCGAAATCCACTCCTGCCTACTTCTCCAGATCAATAATTGAAATTAGTTTTAACATAAGAGATAAGCAGAGATGTCGGCAAGCAATATCCGATGGTGAGGTACTTTTACTTATTCACAAATACAATAATAGTTCGAAGACGCAACAATCTTAATCACCTTGTTGTAGGAATTAGGTTTCGTTTACTATTCGTTATAGAAATTAAAAGTCTCTGTTTCGAGTAAAAAATCAAACAAACAAACAAACAACAACAACGCGATGCGTTTAATTTACCGTATAATTTTCTCAACTACAGTTTCCACATTTATGTCGGTCTGGGACTCGGAGGATCGTTTGAGCTCGGAATAGTCAGTTGGCTTCCAGCATATTCCAAATTCGTGTCTTATGCAGTACCTTGACAATTTCAGGCTTTCCATTAGAGATAGAGAAGAATAGTCCAAGTTTTTAGAATAGCGACGAGCCCGAATCGGAAAAATGCTCGATGGCTCCCCGGCTCTACCTTTGCACAAATCAGCCCACTTCTTTGGTCTTTTACTCTTTTCTGGTCGAGTTTCATCGAGATAGAGGTATTGAATGAAGATGTATACTCTATCCTACGCATCCGGTATTGTACAGCCTCCAGCAACACATATTGCTTGCCTTCTGCAAAGATTTTGACGCACACTATCGTATGTTCGCATATATTCTTCTCAGGCCCCGTCCACACTATCCGGATATTTTTGAATCCGCAACTTTTTCTTTCCGTCCACACGTATCCGGCGAATTCGGCAGCGAATCCGGATATTTTTAAATCCGCAACTTTTTCTTTCCGTCCACACGTATCCGGCGAATTCGGCAGCGAATCCGGATATTTTTAAATCCGTTCTCCAGAGTGGAAACAAATAAATCCGCAACGAATCCAGTAACGTGTGGAAGGTGAATCCGGATATTTTCGAATCTGATGACTTAGCAAAATTGTGTTCAGTCTCTTACCGAACAATAAACCAATATGGCAGCACAACATGTAGGCCTAGTTTCTCTATATTGAATCCGGATACCATCGGATGCGTGTGAACAGGCGAATTCGATTCGAACACGTAAAGTGTGGGCCGGGAAATGTTTGAATACGTATAGAAAAAGTTGCGAATTAAAAAATGTCCGGATATGTGTGGACGGGGCTTCAGAAACAAAATCTTGTTATTCCTGAAATGACGTCAGAAGCCAACTCGTCCCATTCTCTGCTATTACTCGGTCGTAAACATGAAAAAGGACAATTTTGCAAACTTTGAAAATTCATACAAATTTATTATTATTAGCGTAAAAAAAACAAACAAACAAACAAAAAAACAAACAAAAGAAAAAAAATTGGGCCTAGTGCCACTTTAGCGTCATGGATTTGAACCAATCTTTGAACCAATCTATCATTTACCTAAGCAATTTTTTCCGTCTCCATGGTATCCAGGTTTGCACGTGCAGTTGTATGAACCCTTGGTATTATTGCAAACAGCATCAGAACTGCAGTTGTGGGTTTCCTTAGCACACTCATCAATATCTAAAAAAACAAAAACAGCAATAGAAAATCATAGTATATCGTTGCTTGGTCTAGGAGAACAAATAAGACCAACTTTCTTTAGTTGACAAGTCATACTATAATTAGAGTTCTAAAAAGGTAGTTTGAAACAGATCTAAAAAGCGTTAAAACTAATTAACTACTTAATTAATCATGCGAGCATTTTGGAAACAGGCGTGAAAAACAAGGACTGAAGGTTTTTTCTGGAGTCATGTTATTCATTCCTGGACAAGAGCTCTGTCAATGAAAGACCACCCTTCCCAAGGAATCATGCATCCTTGGTTTACTCTCCAAGGGGCAACGAACAATGACGTCTTAGCTACTTATTTGCATTCCGTGACTCTTGAAGAGTACATTTCTCTGAAGAAGACCGCGGAAGGCGGTCGCAAATTCACTGTCGACGTTTTTTAGAACTTTAATCCCGGGCTCAGATCGCTCCAACAGTTTCATACTATAATATTTATCACAACTTTTATAATGCAATGATAAAATCGCAAATTTTCACCTTCGCATTCTTTTCCGTCTCCAGAAAATCCTTGCTTGCATCTACATTGGCATGAACCTTTTGTATTATTGCAAGTAGCATCAAGACTACAGTATGGCACCGCTGAAGTACACTCGTCAATATCTGAGTGGGGGGAAAAAAAAAACTGTTTTTCTAGCAATGAACGCATTTACCATGTAAATCTAAAGACCTTGTCTATCTAATAGAAACATACAAATCGTACCAGAATAGAGGTGCATATATGTCATATGTAGAATAATTGTCATAGCCCTCATGTGAGTTACGTTTTTGAGCTGAGAAAGGTTTAGATACAGTTTGGTCAGCGAATAGCAATGCACATGTGAAAATCCAGCAGGTGATGTAGAACACCGAAAAAGAACATGCACCGAGCAAAAATATTCCAGCATTACTTTTTTGTTGTTTTTGTTGTTTGTTTTTTTATGCACTCAAAACGACATTCCTCAAAGTAAAAATAACAACGGCTTCCGGACTAAAATCAAGCAAAGTCAGATGCACATACTGTGCTTTACCTAGAAAAGATCATATTACGTGTACCTTTGTCGCAGTGTTCGCCAGTGAATCCAGGATAGCACAAGCATCGATATCCCTTGTCTGTAAATCCTGACTCACAAATCGCGTTGTTGTGACATTGCGGGTTCTTTGCACAGGCGTTCTTAAACAAGAAAGCACAATTCTATGACAGACATTTTACCAAGATTCATTTAAAATACTAACATACGCTAAGATATAGACTGCATCAAGACGCGCTTCCAGACAATTAACAAATTGACGTCAGTTTTTTATGCGTCTGTCCTCAGTAAACTTTGACAATGTTATGACGAAATTTATCACCGATAAGAGGGCAGACGCATAAAAAAACTGACGTCAAGTTGTTTTTTTACAATAGCAAGACCCCAAAATTGTCAAATACCGGGAATAAATGAGGGGAAAAGACGCCATAAACTTTCCGTAAACAAAGATAAGTGAACTGTATTCAAAATGACGGGCACATTGTCAATAGCTTTTCTCGCTTTTTGATTGGGTACTTAAAAAGGTCTATAAAATCTCATTGGTAAAAAAATTGACAGTTTGACAGCTAAAATTTGAACTTGAAAGCTTACATCAATTAAAATTATATCCGTTTGTACGCTTGTGGACGATAAAAATGAGCCAATGAGCGCGCGAGAAATTAGACAGTTAAATTTGACATATTTATTGAACCTAAAGATCGAAATGATAATATTCTTTACTTTGATATACAGTTAACGTTATTTCTTTTTTTTATTTCTGAGAATTCAAAAGTACGTTAGAATAGAACACAGTTTATAACAGGACTTCCTCATTTTCTCGTAAAAAAAAAAAAAAAAAAAAAAAAATAGCAGAATGCAGCTTACAAAAAAATACTGCTATTGATTTGTGGCTGCCTTTAATCCCACAATGGGATATCGTTTTCTGGAATAATTTTGAGAATCTCATATTCTGATTATTCGAGAAACTCAGAGATTTGTTTTACAGGGCCGGGTTATGCGGTTAAGCTAACCCAGGATTAAAAGTTAACCGAACTATTAATTTTTCTTGTATGAAACGTTTTGTGTAGTTTGAGATTTTTCAACCTCAAAAATGAAGGACCAACAACAGAAACAGGAAACGTGAATGAAAATCTGCAACTTTGGGATAAAAATACTCGCTAACCTTGAGTTAGCCTGACCGGGTTTTGAACAACCCGGCCCAGATAGTTATAAATGGTTGAGAAGCCAACCGACACAGCATGTTGACAAGTCAACATAGAAGCTGGGTTTTGAATAAAACTCCAAAGACCTGGCTAAGTCCGCTAACTTCAAATCTGGAAACCTAGGAAAACTAATAGGCCGTTTCCGAGTTACCTTACGTTAGTCTATGTACAAAACCTTTCACATGGAAATGAGTTTTATTTGCATGAAAATGAACCTGTAGGCGGAACACATCGTTGATATCAGTGGTGTTTCATATGTGTGTATGTGTGAGATAGAGTGTTTGATTCTCTTTGGACAAGAGGTAAGAATCCAAGACGAGACAAATAATTGCATAGATCCTTCCCAAAATGAAACAAAAATACCTAAGATTGTGTTACCCATTTTATGAACTTCGCACTTTAGTTTTTACTAACAGTTGATGCAACAAAACAAATAATTTTTAGGCATCAGAACTTTTTTTTGTTTCCTGCAGTTATTGATATTCACCTCTGGAAATTATACTAAAACAATTATTCGCCTCAGGCTCCATGGATCTGAATGAATATTCGCCGGGGTTCTCGGAATCTGAGATGATAATTGTCAAATATTATAAAATAATGAAAATGCTCTATGTTTATCACCTTCGCTCCGCGATAAAGATAAGAGTTGTTAACTGTCAGGTCTTCATCATGCTCCATGTGAGTGGAATTATTTAGCTCACATTCCTGTCGTCCTGTTGCACTGTCAGGATCTTTTTTGATATTAAGACTGACACAGTTGTCATGCCGATAGCAAAGAACTTTACAGTGGTCCAAGTCCTTAACATGCGCAGTTTTTATCTTGTGCTTGATCAATCGTCTTTCAGCAAAGAAGAAGTAGGTTGGGAAATACAGCTCACGATCTCGTCCTAAAATAAATTATCAGAAACAGAACAACCAAAATAAAAATCGACAAAGTGATATAACAATTCCTTACAACTAGGTGTGCTTTAACTGTAGCAATCCAGACACAAATTCGAATACAGTATAATTCTCGTGCTTTACAGAAGGGATTTCACTAATACTAGCAGATTTACGGTAAGCATCGCATTTTATAACAAATATATTATGTGTTGACGTGCGGCTCATCTGTGCTCTATTACCGCAGGACCACAAGTCACGGGAGAGTAGCCTCACTGGTAATTTTGGAATAACTCATGTAGAATTTTAATTCTGAATAAAATACGTCAAGCAAAATATGCTACTGTTCTTGATAATTTAGAAAGACGTTGAACATGTGTTGTCGAATTTATAGAAAATGTAAAGCTTCGTATAAGCTTAGCTGATTTGTTTTTTCGCCATGTTAAGGAAACCGATTTCAACAGTTTTAATGATTATTATTATCATTATTATTATTATTATTATTATTATTATTATTATTACTATTATTATTATTATACGTTGCAGAAAGAAAATAAAAACAGAACTTACATTTTATTTTAGTGACATCAATTTAGTCTAAAGACTGAATAAAGACTTCCTGGACGGTCTCCCATTTTCCACTGTAGTTTTCAGTAGCTCTAAAAGCGACAGACTAGGAAAACAATCCTGCCACAATTGCATTACATCATGGTATTTTTGCTGGAGAAATCTGAAATAAACTGATCATTACAAGGGCTGATCTTATACATCCTGCTACATCATTTGCCTTATACGAATAGACATACTGAGTATGCACGACCTGCGGAAGGGTCCACACCATTTCACGTCGTGCAACTTTAAGATCACTTGAAAATTATATTTAGGCAGATGTTAGAAAACATTAGAATGAAATAATAATAATAATAATAATAATAATAATAATAATAATAATAAAAATGAAAAAAAATTAAAATGGTGATTGAAAAAAAATCACGAAAATGTTTGGATGCAGAAAAGCTATTTAAAAAAAAAATGTTATAAAAAAAAAAAAATCCGAAAGACAGTGAAGACGATTTCAAGAGAACGTCAAGGGGAAATTCTCATTGAGTTGTGAAAATAACTGCAGGAATAACAAGGAGAGTTTTCGAGATAAACCGTATATAGCTCAACCAGGAATATAATCAGAAAGCGTCTTTTTCAAGGATTAAAAACAAAATCCCTATCCAAATATTCGTCGACTTTCTAATGACAAATATTGAATATTTATTAATTGACATTTTGGTAGTAACCATATTAATCAGTCCAGTTTGTGCTTGTGGCAAAAAGATGATGTAGCATTAATTCTTCGTGCAAACCTTTCGTGATCAACGTTATTCAAATAAGCTTTCCTTTGAAGGAGTGTTTTTTTTTAAGAGGCTAGAAAGCATTGCACACCATCGACAACTTTTGTTTACTATTATATTTCTGATGAAACAGTGGCACTTTAAACTTGTTAAAACAATTAAGATCAATGCAGGTAAATTGAGCTTGAAGAAATTTGGTTTCCTTAATAGACTGATAAAAATTAACAATTGATTTACGTGTCCCACACCGTTGGAATTCATTTTAATTTCCATAGCGTGAGGACACCTGGAAGACAGGGTTCATCAAAGCTGGTTATTAGCATCAAGCATATTTTGTACGAGATCTCCAATACCATTGATACTCATGGGCTGACGGAGGTATTTTTAGTGTAAAGCGTGACGTCATTCCAAAGAACATTAACAACTAGGTTGTTGTGCCTCGCGTTATGTTACGATGGTATGCGAAATTATATGATGGCACAACAAAATATTACTACAATACTCAGTCTAAGTTTAATAAGCTCGTCCCGTCAGGAAAAGACGTATTTACGAGGCATGTTTTGCAAATAAAGAAATAAATAACTAACCTCGTGAACAGACAGCGTTTGGTATCACAGAGCAGAGCTCGGATAAAATTAACCAAACAAAAACGGAAAACATGACACTGAAAGAGAGGTGAACAAATTGAAGAGTCTGCCAATGAGAGGGGCTTCTTTACTCAGACGTCGACTCTTTCAAAGTGTTGAACTTTTGAAACACCCTGTAGTTTTTGAGATATTAGCGTCGTGGATAAAGGATTTTTACCGCACGTTGTACGCGCAAATTAAAATCTTGACTTTGCAAGATCGGGCTCTGTGCACGCGTGAAGGCCGTTTTCTGCTTAGTAAAGCCCGCAATTCCACGCGAAGAAACGTGAATACCCGTGAACAGTGTTTTCTCTTTTGCTGTTGTCGTTAGCAGCATAAGCGGTAGAAGATGAATACCATAAATACCCGAAGGTGAGGCTGGCCTCGTAAAAAGAACAAAGAATCGAAAACTTGAAGAGTATTTTTTTTTTTCTTTTCTTTTTAACCGGCGCGATCGATCGCAACATCAACTTCACAATTTTCGTTTACGTTCCAGCACAGCGGTTTAAAAGAATGTTTTTTTGTTTTGTTTTTTTCATTTGAAATTGTCTGAAGGATGGATGTTTTCGAAGGTAAAAATAAGCGACATCGTAAACGGCTCTCTAAACTTGGCGGAAACAAAGCTTGATGAAGTAGGCCTCGCACCGCCTTGTTTGTTGTGAGTTTTGCATCTCCAGCGCCTCGGGTGAGCTCGTGATTCCTGGCGCTGAAGTGCGCGTAAGAATCCAGGCTTCACAAAGAAATATTACTGTTTTGAGCCACCTTAAGATAAATGCAAGCTAAGCAGGCGTGGGTAAATAACTTTTACAAGCATTACGCTTAGCAATTATTACCACGTACCCCTCAGAAGGCTGTTAGAAAAAAATCGGTCATTTGTGAAGATGACCACTTAGATAACATGGGCTTTCAAAATGGAGCGTTTTTGACGTAAACGACGAATAGCTCACTCATGAACTGTAAACAGGAAAGGTTTTTTGTTTTTTTGTTTTTTTTTGTTTTTGTTTTGTTTTGTTGTTGTTGTTGTTGTTGTTGTTGTTGTTGTTTTAAGGCAGGTGGTGTTAATTCTTTATACAATTTGTTTTCAAAAAAGTTTCATAAAACTGGATAAAGATTTAAAATTCAAGATGAAATGATACCCGGCTTTGAATGTTTTTGTTTCCTTTCAATATTACAGGCTTTAAAAGCATCAGCATTTCATCCTCTGTTTTCGCTTTAACCGACACGTTTTGTTTTCTTTTATGTTTATCGTGGGTCTTAGATAACATGGGCTTTCAAAATGGAGCGTTTTTGACGCAGCTCAGTCATGAACTGTAAACAGGAAAGGTTTTTTTTTAAGCAGGTGGGGTTTAAAAAAAAACCGTCGCTGCTTTATATAAGACAAAAGTTGAATATTCATTAATTAGTATTAGAGTGACACATAATTAGCCCAATTCTGTGCCATTAGCAACAAGATGATGCAGGGTCAGTAACTCTTTATACCAATTCTTTAAAACGTGCCATAAAGCTCATCAAAAGCTGGTTGAATATTTCGATGCAAAATAAAATGACGAATATTCTCAGCTTTACTTCGAAAAATTTGTATTTCTATTCTTTGAAATTACAAGTTACAAAATTATTGGCATTGCTCTTTCCGTTTCCTCTTTCAGCGACAAGTTTTGTTCTCATAGGAGTTTTGATGAAGCATAGAAAAGTTTAGTTAGTAAGACAGTTTCAACTAGCTCTAATGAATCGATTTTTAAGAAATCTTGTTTCCTCTGTGCGCTAAAAAAGATAAACTCACAAGGCGCGACGTGGCTCATAGACACTGTCCGGGCTTATTCTAATTTCCATAGCTTGAAGCATGTAGATAGCTTCTAGTCACTCGCAGTTGGTTAGTTTCAAGGATTTTTTTTTTTTTCTTTTCGAGTTTTCTGTAATGAACAGATCACCAATACCCATTTATCAAACTCCATGGCGGACAGAGGCATAGGTTTACCGGTAAAGTAAAGAGAATAGGTGTTTTTTAAGGCAGCTGTTGGAGAAAAAAAGCAAAGTTCTTATGCAAATATTCGTCGACGTCCTAAAAGTTATTCTGGTGGCTCATTAACTCGTATTTAAGTGAAATTGTGCCCTTGGCAAAATATGATGCAGCGTTTATTAATTCTTTATACAATTTGTTTTCCAAACGGTTTCATAAGACTGGATAAAGATTTCAAATTCAAGATGAAATGATACCCGACTTTGACTTTTTTTTTTTTCGTTTTCCTTCAATCTAACAGGCTTTTAAAGCATCAGCATTTCAACCTCTGTTTTCGCTTTAACCGACATGTTTTGCTTTCTTTTGTGTTTATCGCGAGGCATTGAGACTTATGTAAGAATAAATAATTTCTCTTAGCTGAAGTGAATTAAAGTTGCTCACACTGTCTGTCTGAACTTATTCTAGTTTCCATAGCATGAAGCATACTATACAGGAGATGAATTTCTAGTCCATGAAAACTACTTTTTAGCTTCGAGCTTTTTTTTTTAGGTCTCCCCAATTAACAGATCACCAATACCCATTTATAATCCCTGACGGAGAGAGGCAGTGGGATATTAAAGTGTCTTGCCAAATAACATTGACCAGTTTGTTATTGCGTCTCGCCTTATGTTGGTATGCGAAGTCATTATTACAGGAAAGAAAAAGATAATTCTGCAATACGCAGTTCAGTTTTAATAAGTCCGTCCCGACAATAAGAAACCTACTTGACATACATGTGCTTATGTTATCAATGAATAGATCGAATAAAAGTAATAGATAACTAACCTTGTGAGCAAACAACATCTGGTATCACAAAGCAGAGCTCGAATAAAACTATCCACACAAAAAAGGAAAACATTACACCGGCGACGAATTGTCCAAATCGGAGGGTCGTCTTGATTCAGACGTGACTCTTTGTGTTGTAACTTAACGCATCGGTCGTCTATGCCAGTTTTACTATATCATTAATTTTTAATAAGTGAAAAATAATTTATTTTAGCCAATAGTGGCCATCTTTACTGTTTACCTTGACATGCTTTCTTTGGCAGTTGGTTTTCTAGAATTTAATTCTAATTTTCACATATTTTGTTGGCATTTTTGTTAACCTCGACTGCCAAAAAGTATTTTTCAAGAGACATTGCAGAAAGGTATATTTAATTCTTTTTCTCGCATTGTTTTTTTCATTCCGTCGTATTAGCATTACGGCATTAATGGTCAGTATTCATGATAGTATTGGTGTATTCCTTTATATCCGTTAATTTAGTGTCTAGCGGTGCGTTTGATAAGAACTGAATCTTAATTATTACAATTTGCTAACATTTTAAGCAGCCCCTCATTTCTCGACGACGCGTAGTGGAGTATTTTTGACGAGCTTCGAGTTGTTTGATCATGGATTCTTTGATTTAAATTTAAAGAACTTTTGATGAGTTGAGAATAAGGCCCCGTGTACTTGTACACTACACCAGAGAAATTCAAACGTAGTTTTATTTCCACAGTTAACCCTATCGTCCGGTGACTGTTGTGCCTTCAATGTTTTCAATTAGTACAGGTAATACGGTTTCGAGTTCAATTTGGAATTAATTTGCACGAGTGAGTTTTTCAAAAAGCTGAAATTGCACGAGGCCCTTCGGCTTAATAATATAAACATGAACAAATTCGCGTGGAGGAAGTGTCGAGAGATCTTTCTTGAAGCCGTTTTTCGCATTCGAGAAAACTTTGTTCAAAGTTTCCGTACAAAATTTTTGTCATCGTTTTACATGATACCGTTGGCTTAGAAAATTTCCCATCGTCTTTCAGCCAAATCATAATCCAGAATTACGATGTGTAATTTTCACTGGTGTTACACTTTTTGCACCGGTGTTACACTTTTTGCACTGGTGTTACACTTTAACTGCACTGCTCTCAGCAAATCAGAATCGAATAATTTTTTTCATGTGTATTATTATTTACGTAATTATTTGAGAGGGGAAATTTAAATTACGGAGCCCAGTATGGAAACGCCATGTTAGTGCAACCTCTGTGGTGCACCAATATGGCGGCCCGATAATAGTGTAAACATCTGGAACTTACTTTGGCTATCTAGGTGACTGATTATCTGTACTGAACAAAAAAAAAAAAAAACATTTACATAAGCACTTTTCCTGACGATCTAACTTCTAAAAAAGCTAAAAATTATGAGATATGTATACATTTATAGCTTTGTGTCACGCACAGCCATATCTCTAAATTTCAAAATACGCTGGTTTTCAAACGAAGCACACTTACTGAGCTGTAACATTGTAAACAGATATAAATTTACCCCTTCTTATGCCTGATGGGGATAAAAACTTCGCTGGCTCTTTAGTTTTCGATTTTAGAATATGATGACGTCACAGGAAAACAATCTATTAACTTATTAAAACTATGCTGCGTTCCGGACGTCCCGGACGTCCCGTAGACGGACGATTTACACTTTTAGGCGAAAAAAAAACAAACAAACAAACAAAAAAATGATGCAGTCCTGCTATTGCTTATACATCAAACTCATCAAAGGTCAGCATCTCAGGGAGACCAGCGAGGGAAACATTTGTATTCTTAGCAACCAGAATATAAACTTATCTACCAACGAAAATATGAACTAAATAAATATATTCTTCCATAGATTGCACGGAAATAACTTGCGATGAGAAAGCAATTGAGCTAAGACGACATTATTTTGGTGCATTGGAATCTTGAGAGACAAAATTATTCTAAAAATACTGTATTTTGAGATCTTAATAAGCATATTGCGCTATCGTAACCTTCTGAGAAGAGTCTATCTTTTTGTCGAGGGTAATATTTTTTTCTGGGTTCGTTGTTTTACTCCTTGCTGTAGGCTCGATTTCCGCCTATCAATCGAGTCCGGTCTACATGTTCTTCCCCAATTTGGTTAAATGTAGTCTTCTCGATTCAGATATCTTTTTGGGTTTCATGTCGAGAGTTTAATAATATATCACAGACCTGATTATTTATCTATAGCTTTCTATAACGTTCAAAGTCCGGTTTTTCATGTGACTTCATCACGCTGGCTGTTTTGGCCGATGTACTAATGTCATCAACTTTTGAATGGCTATCCGCGTAGAAATAAATCTAAACATCAAGTTTTGCAGTTGTAGTTTCTTCAACAAAAAAGATAACACAAAGGGATAATAGAATGTGTTTCGCGCTAATATTTGTATTGATAGTGACAATGTTGTGTCACAGAGCCTCACTCGCCTCGAATTTCACATTTTTAGCCTTCCCTGGCTTTGTTTGAGTACCTTTTTTTCTATGTCGCTGTAGTGGTTTAGGTTGTGTTACTGCCAATGCGATTTTGTGGGGTGTTGGCTTCATTGTTTTCCAGTGTTATTGACGGGCCGCGATGAGAAATATTCCTTTGCCACCTATCAAACAGGAACTGTAGGTGAAATCTGGAGGCGATGGAAGCTTTGGAAGCAAATTTACGACTATTTTCTTCCTTCGGTAAATTCGCTGTTAAACAAACATACGTGAGTTTTGCGATCTAAATTACCACTCTCCTTCGGTAAACTTGTAGGGCTTTGCGATTGGTTGCGATGAAAAATATCTGTGAGATTTGCGAGCTTATTCACTACGTTTAAAGGATTTAGCTTGGCTAGAAGACGCTCGGGTTATTTTTCTAATTTTCCATACATTTGTCTGTAAATTTGGCCGGGTGGACGCGGTTCGCGGGAAAAAAAATACAGACAAATGTATGGAAAATTAGAAAAATTAACTGAGCGTCTTCTAGCTAAGCTACATCCTTCAAACTTGGTGAACACAGTCTTCCACCTAGTATTTTATACCTAGTCATGATAAATGATAGGAAATAAATAGATGAATTTAAAACATGTTAAACGTATTCATGGAGAAACTTTTCAAGCAAAATTTCATCTACGTGTTTACCAGTCCGGAATATCCCGATAAATTAGGACAGTCATGACGTCATGAAGCTATTGTTAGCAGGGAAAATGGCGGATCTTTTACGCGGAACAAGAAAATATGTTGTTTCCAGTCTCGCATAGAGTCTGGCCAGCATTATCCAGGACTTCTTCCGACCAAACGTTGAGAAGGAGAATAAGCGGCCATTTTGGTAGTGGGAGAACGTTGACTGTCTTCTAATCATTGAGGTTTTTTTGGTGTAAAGCGACGATGTAGACGCGATTTTGTGGCCAAATATTAAGGTTAGTAAAGTGTACGCGTTATTTTCTAGTATTCACGTATTTTTCATTGAGCTGTGTATATTTTTTACTGGTTCTAGTGTTGTTAAAGTTTCATCATACCAAATTACACGGTTGTAAACAACGTCGATATTTTGTAAACTCTCTTTGAATTTGAGGCGTTACAAGTATACCTGAACCGCTGTTGTTATAAGGCTTGAGTAATGCATCATTCCTTCTTTTTTATGACAGTTGTTTTCAATTTCTCTCTCTTAAGTACATGGAAGAGCATACTCGACTGCTCGAGGCACTTTGCCGACTTTTTGGGGAAAAAACAAATGGAAAAGAGAGGAAATAAGACATCGCTAAGTACGCGGACGAAATTCAACAAATTTGGAAGGTCTCTGTTTTGGTGGATTCACCGAATGTGCACCCCAGTTTTATCACTGGAGAGCCAGCAGCCTGTTGAAAACCATCGACAGCACAGAAGTGGCAGCGAAACAGACAGGCCAGGGGTACTGCAGTGATTCCCTGTAAATGGATGCTATCAGTATCCCAAGGAATGGCACAAAGGGTAGAGAGATTGTTTGTGCTCATTTACCAGACGTTGAGGGCCATGCAAACATGTAAGTTAAGGTTTGTAGGGTGCATTGCACTCTTTTTTTTTTTTTTTGGCATTTTTTAAAAACTATACACACTGCAGCTGTTCCTGGTAGGTGATGATTCTTTTCACCTCCCCATGAAGCTTGAATGTACCAGAAACAGGAGCCATAATCGGGGACGGAGACCGTAAGCGCGCGCCATTTCTAGTATTGGGGTTGTCCCCATGATATGGGACAATAATTCTATTTTTAGAACAAATTGCGCTATCGCCTCAGACACACGCGCGTACATGCTGCGAGGATTTTTGCGGATGTCGCGCGGGGGAAATGGCGTCCGAAATTCCCGATATTTTTCATGTTTTTCAGTTGACCCACAACTCAACGCGTTTACGTCTGTTGGAATTTTGCTTAAGTATTTTCGTCGTAAGCTGCTCCAGTTTGAGTGAAGTAAGACAGTGTCGAATTTAGGTATGTTCCGCTGTAAGCTTATATATATCGCTGACCAAGTTGTGTTCCGACGGATGCTTCTTTTACATGAACTGTACATCATTCCACTTTAAATTTCACATATGTTGAAGATTAACAGCTTTTCCATTACACAGCCAAAAACTAGCTGGATATATTTAGATATAGGAGAGCTTCAGGACTTCATAGTTTCCTAGGTCCTTTTGACACACGCTTGCGAGGAATTTGCCAGTCTATCGCGACCGAAAAGTAAAACAAAATAATTGCTAGTTTGAGTTTCGCCTGAATTGTAAGGAACGCTTGATGTTTCATCAAGGCCCAATAACTTTACGTCCGTAGATACTGCTCAGTTTTATTCGTGTAAAAATCCAGTAAATTCTCTGTTGTCGATGAATGAGAGCGCCCGCCGATGCGTGTTTTGTACAGTCAGTAAACATGACAAATTGTACTTCCGCCGCACTTTCGTGTGAAAGCGTACATCGAACTCAAACAATAACTCTATAGTTTTTAAATATGTTTAAGATTGATAAATGTTTGAAAGCATATTAAAAGCTAAGCTGAAAATATGTGAATAAAGCAGAAATAATCAGCGAAGTTTCGATGACGCTTTCTTTAATCAACTTCGAATAACGATTTCGATTTTATTGATCGAGTTATCAAAACTCGTTGTCTATTTTCATTTTTCGCAGTGTAAAACTTCACTATGCTTATGTTGAAGAACACACATGATGTTAGTAGCCTTTGCTGCGTTCGTGAAATTTGTCGAAGCATCTCAGCACAAAAGATAACGAAAGAAATCTTTGTCAAGATTTGTTGACAACTGAAAACACCGACTCGGACTTGAAGGTGCACGAGCTGCACTATGCAAATGAGCTAATTGTACGCGTCAGACTTTCCTTTCAAAAACTTTTGCAAACTCACCAAAAAAGCAGAAGTTAAACAATAAGAAACCATCAAAACAGGTTTTGGTTATGATTAACCATTGTCTGAGAAACTCACAAATTAACTCGATACCAGAGTAGAGAGTTTTCTTGCTATATTCTTAAGTCAAAACAAACGCAAAAGCATACGCGTAAGCTTACAACTAGCAGATAACTAGCAGATCTTATTATTCATTCCCAGCGCGAGATTGAAGTCTTGTTTTCGACCCTGAAAAAACCACCTTTTCCGTTAGCTCAGAGCATAAAACTACATATAAGCGCCCTGGTTCGTATTCGCTGCCTTATCCCCTGCCATCGCTGTGAAAAATACGCAAGATAATCTCTCAAGGTCTCTCAACTCTCACCATTTGATCACGCAACGTGACAGCATCCACACGAGAGCCCCCGACATGTGCGTGGATCCGCGCGGATAGATGACGTCAGGATGGCGCAATTTGTTCTAAAAATAGAAAAATTGTCCCATATCATAGGTACGCGCGAATCCCGAGACTTACGGTCTCCGTCCCCGATTATGGCTCCTGCCAGAAAGTAATGTTTTTGCAAAATAATTTTTATGAAGGCAAAGACTAAAAAGGAACGAGAGTTTAGAATGTAGTGTCGAGTGTTGAACATTACTAATTGTGAAACCAATGCAAAACATTAATTGGTTGTGAACAGGAAACATATCAGTTTGGTTAAGAATATGTAATAAAAAATAGAAAACATAAGAGTTATCAGACCACTTGAGGGCAATCTCTTATTTAGTGAGACTAACGTCGTAACTACATTCAAAATAAATTCATATGTTAAAACGAAAAATACATTTGTAATAATATTGACATATGTAAGCAATGTAATAATCTTCTAAGTGCTTGTGATTTGTTTCAGATCCTGCATTCTGCTAATTAAGAGGCAAATTCAAGGTCGAGAGTACCTAAAGAGTGAATAAAATGAAATGGATTTCACTTTCAAGACTGAATTTGTTTTGTATAGTTGAAATAAATATATAATAAAACCTTGGGACACGTGGATGGATTGTGAATGCTCCCTTGTCAACCTGTCCAGGAATATATTTTGATATTTTTGGGTAAATAACTTGTGAAAGTCAGCAATTATATGTAAGTTTTCATAATTTAAATGCGGAAATCAGACATGATATCTTTTAGCACAGTAACAAATAGATAAAAGAAATATCTGGAATAAATACCAAAATGGAGAAATTTCAGATTTACAAAGAATATATTAACAGAATTTTTGACTATCCCTGCATCTGACAACACTAAAATTTTGGATACATTTTTTCTAGCTTAGTTTATTTTGTATATAAGAACAAGAACTTCTCACTCGTATGCGTTATTGAAAATTCTGTTTTAATGATGATTTCATTTCCTCGATTTAGCCGAAGCGTATAACATTTTGGACATCTACAATTTATCTTTGCTGGCATATAAGAACATGCGCGTGCTGTCGATTTCGGCCCGATAATCCCTAGATAGGAGGAAAGCCTCAATTCTCATATCGATCATTTCTGTGCTTAGAAAAAGGCAGAGTAAAGATGATTACCGATTGTACGGTCTCTTTCCAAACAATGATAACAGCAGCTCGTCAAACGTGGCCCGCATTACGTTCTGTGGTGCTTCCTTCGGTCCGAGGATAATCGTTATCTGGCCAGAATTGTATGTGACATGGAACGCGAACACAAACTTTCCGTTTATTTTATAATTTGGACAGTATTTAACTCAATTCGAGATAAATATATACCTCCTGAAGGCCCGCATTCATGGCATTGGAAAGTATTCGCGACTCTCTTTGTCCGCCATCTTTAATCTCTTGGTTTGTTGTGAAACACAACACTCCAATCAAAACACGCATTCTCATTGGTTGAAACGTGAGTTTCGTGACATCACAGATGTCCTAATTTATCGGGATATTCCGGACTGTTTACTTGCAGAACTATTTTCACTCGGGAGAAAGCCAGTTCAAATCCAGTTCTATTTTCGCGGCGGCCGTTTTTAATGCTGCTATTTCCCGTTTTTTCTCCTGAAAATCCTGTTTTTCATCTGGATGCCTACTCAACTATCCACAGAAAAGCACTGGCTCACATTTTGCCATTCGGCAGGTGCGAACTGTGCGATTTCTTTCATGACAATTAAGCTTACATAGCGTTGACCAGTATTTCCAAGCGCGGAAGCTGCGTCCCTTATCTTGGCACAGGTTTCTTCAAGTTCTTATCTTTTAGCGCTTGCGTAAAGTGCCTATGAAGTAAAAAAAAATCCCTGCTTATTTGAAAGGCTTTTTAAAGTAAAGAAGAATGGCGTTTTCCTTTTTGGAATATCTTTTTTCGTTTTAGAGATATTCACGTTTTTGTATTACGCAAATGAGGAAAATGATGACGTCATAGGTGGTTCTTCTAAAACGGCACAACACTCAATCGAGAATAACTCTAGAAATATTAAAGCAGTGTTCTTCAAACCTGGCACCAGAAATGTACATCACAAATGAAATAGAATGCCGTCTACTGTGTTGTTGCCATGGCAACACTCTTGGCTCCAATCTCTTTCTGTGAAAAACCAAATATCCCCATTTGCAACCTTTTAAAGTGGCACAGAGGGTCTTGCTCGGAACACACATGGTTCCCATATTGTCTTAACTCTCCCCATTCGATTGGTAGGAGTGGATGATCCTTGTTTAAGATAAAATCTGGGAATTTTAATCGTAATTAAAATAGACCCAGCGACATAACTGTTGTCATGGCAATGACACGACGGGTGTCATTATGTTTCTTTTGTGATGTACATTTCTGGTGCCAAGTTTAAAGAACACTGCTTAAATATTTCTAGAGTTATTCTTGATTGAGTGTTGTGCTGTTTTAGTGGAACCACCTATGACGTCATCACTTTCCTTACAAAAACGTAAATATCTCTAAAACGAAAAAAATATTCCAAAAAAGAAAAGACCATTCTTCTTTACTTTTAAAAGCCTTTCCAACAAGCAGGAATTATTTCTTACTTCATAGGCACTTTAAGTTTAACCTTTAATTCTTGCCTCTTTTCAGGGGCACCCAACGACCGTTTTCTCTCAAATGCTTTTAAACGCTACTTTAGGCTATCTGGATTACTTTTTAAAGCTCTGTTAATTAATTTTAGGTTGCGCTAAAAACAATATATCTGTTCGGTTATTCTAGGGGAGCTTGAGTATTCTCGAATTTATTAGGGCTTTTTTGTCCATTCCCCGAAAACCTTAGGTCTTATCGCCTTTCCGAAAATGATACCTGACCTTTTTTCGGTACTCAAAACAACATTTTTTGCAATTCGAAAACAACATACGTTAAATTTCTCATATCACGAAAGTTCGAGGTGCCAATTTTCTTCAGAAAATCAGAGGGGATTAAAAGCCTTCCGAACAGATAATTTACTGAAACGATCCGTTGGGTGCCCCTGTCTTTTCCTCAATGAACCTTTCACATGGCTAAGTAACTGACGCCTGCTTCTCGGAAGAGGAACGTCGCTCGTTTTCCGTACTCGATACTCGTCCGCATCATTGTTCAGTTCAGCCCGACGTGGAAACCTTTTTTCGAGTAGGAGATTTTAAATTTGATTCAGGGCTTTGTAACCGCTGTGTTGACGCTGTTTGAAGCTTTAAGCTGCTTTTTACTCTGTCAGGCGTTCTTAGCCGAGCAATCATGTTCAAGACTAGTCTCTTGTTACCATTTGTGGTCTTCAGGGAGAAAATGAAGATCCTCTTCAGTTAGATACCGCGCGGACATTGTTGAGGTGAACTCTTTCTTTCTTAATTCCCCTGGATATTGGAAAAGATCACAGTCGATATCCAACAGAAATTCCTTTATTGATTTCCTATAATTAATTCTGATTTTCAAAACTGCAAAAGACAAAATGCCCGTACGCGTTGCTGACTTTGCTCCTCTTCAAGTGTTTGCGGAGTGGCGCCAAAACGTTCCCAAGTGGGCGGGTTAACTTTGAAGTTTGATTGTCAAAACTTTCAATTTTGATTGACCGGCAGTTGCAAGCGACGGTAAGACCTTTTTTGAACGTTTCCTCCACCGCGCTCTTCCTTTGTAATAGCTAGTAGTTACAGTGTAGTTACGGCATGTATTTCAGAACATTTATTAAAAAGTTCGACTGATCGTCTGACCGGAAGTCACGCCAACATTTTGCTATATTAGGTTTGATGTTAATGACAAAGCAAACAAACTTCAATGTAGTGAATGGGGTTGACAAGCCTCCGATTCACAACTCCTACGATTTGTGACATTTGAAGAAAAAGAAAATGAGAAAAAAGAATATTACCCTCGACCCTAGACAGAAAGATAGACTGTATGAGAAATGAAATTCATTTATTTGAACTGCGGAGAAAGATATTAAGACGGCATGATTGATCATCGCAGTTATGTATACAACTTAAGCAGCTGTGAAATTAAAGTCTGAAAAAAATTTAGGCTTAAACGGGATTCGGACCCATGACCTTTCCGATACCGGTGCAGTGCTCTACCAACTGAGCTCTCAAGCCAACTGGGAGCTGGTCGCGTTGTGACTTCACTAAAAAGTCAAACTTCCAATTCCGACAAATTTGACTGTAACTGTTCCCTCAAACCGAGCGTCATAGCTCGAATTGGCAGACTCCGTGTTTGGAAAGAAGATTGGGTAGAGTATGGAACCGACGTTATAATCACTACCAAAACCTGTATACTTCTCTCACTAATTTAGTGAGCAGAGGTTTGTTATGTTGTATCACGTGTTGAGAATATGAAAATTCGCCAGAGTAATTATGCTTCCTCTGAGTTGTCTTCAATATTTTTGGGAAAAGACCTTGGAGACAGTGTAATTATTATTATTATTATTATTATTATTATTATTATTATTATTATTATTATTACTATTAATTTATCTGTTTTCTTTTTTTTTGAGCCGAAATTCAATTTCAGGGTATCGGTGACCCCTCAACGCAGTACCTCATCATCTGTACATGTCCTCAAAGTAACTTTGGGGAGCTGGGTACTATTCTTAGACAATATGGCGCTGGATTAAAACGACTTATGGGAAGATTAATAGTTTGGACTGTCACGCAATCAAAAATAAAAGTCGTAACCATTTAATAAATTTACTCAAGAATCTGGGATATGATAGATTATTGTTATATAAACATCTTACCAAGATTGAGGTCTGGGCGGATTTTCATTCAAGCGTTATTTGGAGAAGTGTTTCACCCAAATTTGTGGAGCTTTGTATGGAAATGCCGTGTTGGAGCCCCTCGGAGGGACACAAACATGGCGCCTGTTAAGTAACAGTTACATCTGTCATTGAGTTTTGCTATTTAAACGAAACGTTATTACTCTAGAACTCCAAAACATTACAATTCATTCTTCTTCTGGAGTAAGAACTGTTCAGTTAGCAAAAACTTACGCGATGACTCATCTTTTGACCTACGCAAAAGCCTTCCCGGGCCCCCATATTTGATGTCATGTAACCCATAAAGTTGGAAATTCATACGTGCTCTGTTACAAAATGAAGAACGCTGTCGAGCTTAAATGTCGTAACACGTCAAGTCATTAACGATTCTTACATTTGATAAAACTAAACTTTCAGTGGGATTAGTAATTTCCAATTTTGGAAAATGAGACGTCACATGAAAACTGGCAATACAGTAGACCTTCTTTCAAAGGAAAAAATCGCATACGTAAGCAAGTCAACATTGGATTGAAGAGTAAGCTACCATTGAAACTGAAAAGACAGAAGTGGTTTAGAGGATTATATTTTTCCTGGATCAATTTGCCCGTGAAAGTGATGACGGCTGGTGAGGCTTATTTCATTTTAAGTCTTCCAACTGTGTGTCTAACATATCGAAGACAATTTATAGCAAGATAATGAACATCAGAAGCTATTGCAGACCTTAGCAGGTGCAATAGTTTCTTCAAGTTTTGTTATCGTAGCCTTATCACTTTAAATGGGACAAGACGAGAGAATAGCTAAAAAAGCTAAAACCAATTCGATATCATTGGGTTTTAAATATCCTTCAACAATTGTAACGAGGGTGAAAGCGTATTTATGCTCTAAACTAAATTAATTCATTCGACGTAAATTCAGGGCTGTGTGATCGAGGGTTTCTTGCTTTCCTTTCTTAGCGCACCAAGATGTAGCCCATGGCTTTAATGTGTTTGTCTCCATTATCTGGTGAGTGTGTTGCTTCATTTCCGCAAGTGTTGGAGTCATCATGTTTCCCTCCTGTACCAAAGCCAATTCTGGAGTCGCAAGATCCGCAGTCGTTTTTCCCGTCTCCAAGAATGCCGATTCTTGCTTTAGAATATGAACTATCAGTACCCACAGCATTGAAACCTTGCTTGTTACATGTGCCCTGCAAGGAGGCTTGTGAGCCAATCAACGTCTTCCACGTGTAACGATTCATTGAGGTTTTGCGGTATTGGTCGTCAGCGATCAATGAGTACAGAGAGTTGGCCTGCTTGTTGATGACAATGAAATTAGTCTGTTGGTCGATCTTCATACCAACACAGATCTTGGAGAAGGATGTGTTCCAGTAGGTCGGTAACTTGGTCTCCTCTGAGTCAAATCCAGTCTCCCCTCCAGGAAGATTGTATTCATTCGTATTCCTCCAGTATTTAGAATCATAATGAAAGGTGTTCTGATCAAAACAAAATAAAAATAGAATTATTCTGCACCCAATCATATTTATCAGCGGAAATCTATATTTCTGTTACATCTCTGTTATTGGTTCTCCAACCATGCTATTCGCGACTGTACGTTTTCATATTTAAATATCAGATTGATTTTTCCACAAACCCGTAGCACATCATGTAAAGTAATTGTTAGAGAAATTCGAATTTAGAAGAGGAGCGGCGCACTAAGCTTTAACATTGTGCACACAAACTCTTCACGGGTCAATCATTCGATCTATATAGTAGTAAGTAAGTCTTAAGCGATCAGTGAGAAGTGTAACAAGTGGTATTCTGTTAGCGTTTAAGTGTGTTTTGAGCTGTTCCGTTTCCAGGCTTCGGTATGTGCTCATCCAACTGGCTTTGGGCTTTGCCTGATACAAAGCTTTGTCAATCAACAACGCGAACAATAAAAATTGACAAAACTGTACAGACCGTCTGGTTTTTCTAACCTTCAAGTAATTTATTTAGTTTGTTTCTCTGCTAATTTCAGTAGACATTTGGCTACAAAGACATATATTATTCAATAAAAATTCTTGTTTCTGTAAGCTTAAACTTGATGTATGATAATCTTTGGATGTTTTCCTTCAGTACGTATGATGTTTTTTAAACATTAGTAAGGTCGGAAGTTTTTAAATACCAATTTTCATTCCTTTATGTTTTTTTTTTTTTTTTTAAATAATGTCTGAAATTTAAGGTTAGTTCCAGTCTCGAACTGTAGTCGTTTTGTTTACTTTCCCCTCGCTCTTATCTTAGCAAGAAAGAAATATCGGTAGCAATACAATAAACAGATAGAATGTGAAAATGCTTTCTGCTATTTTTTATTCGCTCGCCGAGGTGTATTTCTATCTCTCTCTAGTCACTATTCGATTAATTCCTCACAGAAGACTTACTTCGACTAAAGAAAAGTGGCGAGCAGATGGAGAACGTCGCCATAATCCAAAATAGTTTTCCGTTCTGCCTGAACGTAATTGGAGAGTTGTGTAAAAGTGAAGACGAAAATCCTGAATAGCTGTTTTCAACGTTATATCCCTCCAACACCATTGTGTTCTTATGAAGTTAAGCACTTAAACATCTATAGCCAAACAGCATGTGGTCTCGTACGGCGGGATACAATATGATGGGACAAGATGTCAGATACTTCTGATATTAGGCTAACATTCCTGATGAACAAGCCGTGTTATACACCCTCGACATGATAATACCCCTTCAAGGTCTTGGGGGATCACATTTTTTAGCCTTTTAAAAGTTCCATTAAATCATGTATGTATATCTCGCCTTCGTCTGGCTTAGTTTATTAGTTTTACTCTAAATACGTTTGATGAAACTGGCGCACAGTTATTTAAAGCAATCAAATTATAATTCTGAATACAACTTTCCTCTGTGTATGACATAAAATTGACTTAATTAGAGTCGTACCAGGCTGCCGTTGATCTTCATGACTGGGGTCCATCCTCCATCTCCACATCCAACAATTTTCAAGTGACAGTAAACGGGAATAAGTTTAGAATCAACTTTGAGCGTAACTAGCTGACTACTGTTCAAACTGTTGAATGTGAAGAAGCATCTAATTAGACCAAGGAGTTTCGAGGGTGATAATTCCTTCATACCTTAATTGTGTCAGTAAGTACGTATTCAAGTCTCAACCTCCAATCTTTTAGCTGTAGACATTCTCATTATATCATATAAGGCGTGGTGACATTGCTACAGTGATTATTTTGGTCCTATAGAGCACGGTGGTACAGTAAGCATTTTTTGTGTTAAGTTTGAAAAAAATCCACAAATTGTCGAAGTAGCTACGAAAGTATTAAAGGAATATCTGAACGCAAAAAAAAAAATCCAAAGAAAATAATAATCACCAATTAAATATGAATAAGGCTAGGGCAAAGGTTTTTATACAAAGGAATGGAGTCTCCGTCAGTAGCGCCTCCGCTACAACTGGACTAAGTCATGCTCATACGTCCTTGCATTTATTTTGACGAGCATTTTGCTTTCGTAGACAGCCCAACTGATTTAACACGCATTTTATTCTACGCAACATCATCCATGCAACGACGTGATAACATTATCCGAAGAAGAAATGTGTATTATCTGTAAAAACAGCATGCATTAAAAGGATTGCTTTTAAAGCAAGGGCGTCTCTTTGGAGGATCATAAATTCTCTTACAGACTTAGTTTTTTCTTGCGTGAAGAAATGATACTTAGCCTTGTGAATCATTATCTGCATTCAATCACTCGAGGCTCTTTAGTTTTCGAGCCATCGTGAACATGATTGATGTATAAGTAGTCACTTAAAATGATATATACCAATCAATTATCTTAACTGATGTTCTTATTAGTGAAAAATGTTAACCACCCAAATGTAGCCAAAACGCCTGTAGTATTTTTGATAGTGGAATATATTTTTTTCATCAGGATCATATTTAAACAAGATCCCATGAAAAGCTCTTGATTAAAATGAATTCTATTGCATCCAGCAAATAACTTGTGATCTTCCACTTACATGTTCCTGTCATACATTTCCTTGCATGTCGAGGCAACTAGAACAAATAAAGGAAAAATACATGTAACCTCACATCCGCGGTGTTAAGAAAAAAGGAGAGCAAACTAGCCTGCGCGTCACAAAGGAAATAGAAGATGTCTGCGCGAAGGCTAAAAGCAGAAATCAATTCGCAAGGAAATCAAGATAAAGAGGAATGATCAGTTTTTTTATTAAGCACTTTGTGTATATCAACTTTACGGCCTTCTTTAAAGTTTATTCGACAACGAAATGAATGGAAAACTACGCTTGCATTATACCAGAATATTAATTTCTTCTTTCGTTTAAAGTATCACTAACCCCATTTTTTTTTTCCTTTAATGAAATCTACTAGTTTCCCTGAATACTTCAGCAAGAAAATTATCTCGATTGATAAGATCCCTGCGTTTCTACAGGCGTTTGAACATGTAATTTCTACGTTCATGACCGTGCAAAGCGGGATCTGGGTCGGGCTGACGTCACTTCGGTAACTTCAGAATGCTGTCAAAACATTTTTGGGTTATTTGTGATTCCTATTTCATCAAAAGTGGACAAGATTTTTAAGCGAAAGAATTGTATCATCTAGCATGCATAACAATTCGGAGTGTAGTTACAATTTGGACGGCTGCGATGTCTGTATATATTTTTCCAAATTTTTGGAACGCGAACACAAACTTTCCGTTTATTTTATAATTTGGACAGTATTTAACTCAATTCGAGATAAATATATACCTCCTGAAGGCCCGCATTCATGGCATTGGAAAGTATTCGCGACTCTCTTTGTCCGCCATCTTTAATCTCTTGGTTTGTTGTGAAACACAACACTCCAATCAAAACACGCATTCTCATTGGTTGAAACGTGAGTTTCGTGACATCACAGATGTCCTAATTTATCGGGATATTCCGGACTGTTTACTTGCAGAACTATTTTCACTCGGGAGAAAGCCAGTTCAAATCCAGTTCTATTTTCGCGGCGGCCGTTTTTAATGCTGCTATTTCCCGTTTTTTCTCCTGAAAATCCTGTTTTTCATCTGGATGCCTACTCAACTATCCACAGAAAAGCACTGGCTCACATTTTGCCATTCGGCAGGTGCGAACTGTGCGATTTCTTTCATGACAATTAAGCTTACATAGCGTTGACCAGTATTTCCAAGCGCGGAAGCTGCGTCCCTTATCTTGGCACAGGTTTCTTCAAGTTCTTATCTTTTAGCGCTTGCGTAAAGTGCCTATGAAGTAAAAAAAAATCCCTGCTTATTTGAAAGGCTTTTTAAAGTAAAGAAGAATGGCGTTTTCCTTTTTGGAATATCTTTTTTCGTTTTAGAGATATTCACGTTTTTGTATTACGCAAATGAGGAAAATGATGACGTCATAGGTGGTTCTTCTAAAACGGCACAACACTCAATCGAGAATAACTCTAGAAATATTAAAGCAGTGTTCTTCAAACCTGGCACCAGAAATGTACATCACAAATGAAATAGAATGCCGTCTACTGTGTTGTTGCCATGGCAACACTCTTGGCTCCAATCTCTTTCTGTGAAAAACCAAATATCCCCATTTGCAACCTTTTAAAGTGGCACAGAGGGTCTTGCTCGGAACACACATGGTTCCCATATTGTCTTAACTCTCCCCATTCGATTGGTAGGAGTGGATGATCCTTGTTTAAGATAAAATCTGGGAATTTTAATCGTAATTAAAATAGACCCAGCGACATAACTGTTGTCATGGCAATGACACGACGGGTGTCATTATGTTTCTTTTGTGATGTACATTTCTGGTGCCAAGTTTAAAGAACACTGCTTAAATATTTCTAGAGTTATTCTTGATTGAGTGTTGTGCTGTTTTAGTGGAACCACCTATGACGTCATCACTTTCCTTACAAAAACGTAAATATCTCTAAAACGAAAAAAATATTCCAAAAAAGAAAAGACCATTCTTCTTTACTTTTAAAAGCCTTTCCAACAAGCAGGAATTATTTCTTACTTCATAGGCACTTTAAGTTTAACCTTTAATTCTTGCCTCTTTTCAGGGGCACCCAACGACCGTTTTCTCTCAAATGCTTTTAAACGCTACTTTAGGCTATCTGGATTACTTTTTAAAGCTCTGTTAATTAATTTTAGGTTGCGCTAAAAACAATATATCTGTTCGGTTATTCTAGGGGAGCTTGAGTATTCTCGAATTTATTAGGGCTTTTTTGTCCATTCCCCGAAAACCTTAGGTCTTATCGCCTTTCCGAAAATGATACCTGACCTTTTTTCGGTACTCAAAACAACATTTTTTGCAATTCGAAAACAACATACGTTAAATTTCTCATATCACGAAAGTTCGAGGTGCCAATTTTCTTCAGAAAATCAGAGGGGATTAAAAGCCTTCCGAACAGATAATTTACTGAAACGATCCGTTGGGTGCCCCTGTCTTTTCCTCAATGAACCTTTCACATGGCTAAGTAACTGACGCCTGCTTCTCGGAAGAGGAACGTCGCTCGTTTTCCGTACTCGATACTCGTCCGCATCATTGTTCAGTTCAGCCCGACGTGGAAACCTTTTTTCGAGTAGGAGATTTTAAATTTGATTCAGGGCTTTGTAACCGCTGTGTTGACGCTGTTTGAAGCTTTAAGCTGCTTTTTACTCTGTCAGGCGTTCTTAGCCGAGCAATCATGTTCAAGACTAGTCTCTTGTTACCATTTGTGGTCTTCAGGGAGAAAATGAAGATCCTCTTCAGTTAGATACCGCGCGGACATTGTTGAGGTGAACTCTTTCTTTCTTAATTCCCCTGGATATTGGAAAAGATCACAGTCGATATCCAACAGAAATTCCTTTATTGATTTCCTATAATTAATTCTGATTTTCAAAACTGCAAAAGACAAAATGCCCGTACGCGTTGCTGACTTTGCTCCTCTTCAAGTGTTTGCGGAGTGGCGCCAAAACGTTCCCAAGTGGGCGGGTTAACTTTGAAGTTTGATTGTCAAAACTTTCAATTTTGATTGACCGGCAGTTGCAAGCGACGGTAAGACCTTTTTTGAACGTTTCCTCCACCGCGCTCTTCCTTTGTAATAGCTAGTAGTTACAGTGTAGTTACGGCATGTATTTCAGAACATTTATTAAAAAGTTCGACTGATCGTCTGACCGGAAGTCACGCCAACATTTTGCTATATTAGGTTTGATGTTAATGACAAAGCAAACAAACTTCAATGTAGTGAATGGGGTTGACAAGCCTCCGATTCACAACTCCTACGATTTGTGACATTTGAAGAAAAAGAAAATGAGAAAAAAGAATATTACCCTCGACCCTAGACAGAAAGATAGACTGTATGAGAAATGAAATTCATTTATTTGAACTGCGGAGAAAGATATTAAGACGGCATGATTGATCATCGCAGTTATGTATACAACTTAAGCAGCTGTGAAATTAAAGTCTGAAAAAAATTTAGGCTTAAACGGGATTCGGACCCATGACCTTTCCGATACCGGTGCAGTGCTCTACCAACTGAGCTCTCAAGCCAACTGGGAGCTGGTCGCGTTGTGACTTCACTAAAAAGTCAAACTTCCAATTCCGACAAATTTGACTGTAACTGTTCCCTCAAACCGAGCGTCATAGCTCGAATTGGCAGACTCCGTGTTTGGAAAGAAGATTGGGTAGAGTATGGAACCGACGTTATAATCACTACCAAAACCTGTATACTTCTCTCACTAATTTAGTGAGCAGAGGTTTGTTATGTTGTATCACGTGTTGAGAATATGAAAATTCGCCAGAGTAATTATGCTTCCTCTGAGTTGTCTTCAATATTTTTGGGAAAAGACCTTGGAGACAGTGTAATTATTATTATTATTATTATTATTATTATTATTATTATTATTATTATTACTATTAATTTATCTGTTTTCTTTTTTTTTGAGCCGAAATTCAATTTCAGGGTATCGGTGACCCCTCAACGCAGTACCTCATCATCTGTACATGTCTTCAAAGTAACTTTGGGGAGCTGGGTACTATTCTTAGACGATATGGCGCTGGATTAAAACGACTTATGGGAAGATTAATAGTTTGGACTGTCACGCAATCAAAAATAAAAGTCGTAACCATTTAATAAATTAACTCAAGAATCTGGGATATGATAGATTTATTGTTATATAAACATCTTACCAAGATTGAGGTCTGGGCGGATTTTCATTCAAGCGTTATTTGGAGAAGTGTTTCACCCAAATTTGTGGAGCTTTGTATGGAAATGCCGTGTTGGAGCCCCTCGGAGGGACACAAACATGGCGCCTGTTAAGTAACAGTTACATCTGTCATTGAGTTTTGCTATTTAAACGAAACGTTATTACTCCAGAACTCCAAAACATTACAATTCATTCTTCTTCTGGAGTAAGAACTGTTCAGTTAGCAAAAACTTACGCGATGACTCATCTTTTGACCTACGCAAAAGCCTTCCCGGGCCCCCATATTTGATGTCATGTAACCCATAAAGTTGGAAATTCATACGTGCTCTGTTACAAAATGAAGAACGCTGTCGAGCTTAAATGTCGTAACACGTCAAGTCATTAACGATTCTTACATTTGATAAAACTAAACTTTCAGTGGAATTAGTAATTTCCAATTTTGGAAAATGAGACGTCACATGAAAACTGGCAATACAGTAGGCCTTCTTTCAAAGGAAAAAATCGCATACGTAAGCAAGTCAACATTGGATTGAAGAGTAAGCTACCATTGAAACTGAAAAGACAGAAGTGGTTTAGAGGATTATATTTTTCCTGGATCAATTTGCCCGTGAAAGTGATGACGGCTGGTGAGGCTTATTTCATTTTAAGTCTTCCAACTGTGTGTCTAACATATCGAAGACAATTTATAGCAAGATAATGAACATCAGAAGCTATTGCAGACCTTAGCAGGTGCAATAGTTTCTTCAAGTTTTGTTATCGTAGCCTTATCACTTTAAATGGGACAAGACGAGAGAATAGCTAAAAAAGCTAAAACCAATTCGATATCATTGGGTTTTAAATATCCTTCAACAATTGTAACGAGGGTGAAAGCGTATTTATGCTCTAAACTAAATTAATTCATTCGACGTAAATTCAGGGCTGTGTGATCGAGGGTTTCTTGCTTTCCTTTCTTAGCGCACCAAGATGTAGCCCATGGCTTTAATGTGTTTGTCTCCATTATCTGGTGAGTGTGTTGCTTCATTTCCGCAAGTGTTGGAGTCATCATGTTTCCCTCCTGTACCAAAGCCAATTCTGGAGTCGCAAGATCCGCAGTCGTTTTTCCCGTCTCCAAGAATGCCGATTCTTGCTTTAGAATATGAACTATCAGTACCCACAGCATTGAAACCTTGCTTGTTACATGTGCCCTGCAAGGAGGCTTGTGAGCCAATCAACGTCTTCCACGTGTAACGATTCATTGAGGTTTTGCGGTATTGGTCGTCAGCGATCAATGAGTACAGAGAGTTGGCCTGCTTGTTGATGACAATGAAATTAGTCTGTTGGTCGATCTTCATACCAACACAGATCTTGGAGAAGGATGTGTTCCAGTAGGTCGGTAACTTGGTCTCCTCTGAGTCAAATCCAGTCTCCCCTCCAGGAAGATTGTATTCATTCGTATTCCTCCAGTATTTAGAATCATAATGAAAGGTGTTCTGATCAAAACAAAATAAAAATAGAATTATTCTGCACCCAATCATATTTATCAGCGGAAATCTATATTTCTGTTACATCTCTGTTATTGGTTCTCCAACCATGCTATTCGCGACTGTACGTTTTCATATTTAAATATCAGATTGATTTTTCCACAAACCCGTAGCACATCATGTAAAGTAATTGTTAGAGAAATTCGAATTTAGAAGAGGAGCGGCGCACTAAGCTTTAACATTGTGCACACAAACTCTTCACGGGTCAATCATTCGATCTATATAGTAGTAAGTAAGTCTTAAGCGATCAGTGAGAAGTGTAACAAGTGGTATTCTGTTAGCGTTTAAGTGTGTTTTGAGCTGTTCCGTTTCCAGGCTTCGGTATGTGCTCATCCAACTGGCTTTGGGCTTTGCCTGATACAAAGCTTTGTCAATCAACAACGCGAACAATAAAAATTGACAAAACTGTACAGACCGTCTGGTTTTTCTAACCTTCAAGTAATTTATTTAGTTTGTTTCTCTGCTAATTTCAGTAGACATTTGGCTACAAAGACATATATTATTCAATAAAAATTCTTGTTTCTGTAAGCTTAAACTTGATGTATGATAATCTTTGGATGTTTTCCTTCAGTACGTATGATGTTTTTTAAACATTAGTAAGGTCGGAAGTTTTTAAATACCAATTTTCATTCCTTTATGTTTTTTTTTTTTTTTTTAAATAATGTCTGAAATTTAAGGTTAGTTCCAGTCTCGAACTGTAGTCGTTTTGTTTACTTTCCCCTCGCTCTTATCTTAGCAAGAAAGAAATATCGGTAGCAATACAATAAACAGATAGAATGTGAAAATGCTTTCTGCTATTTTTTATTCGCTCGCCGAGGTGTATTTCTATCTCTCTCTAGTCACTATTCGATTAATTCCTCACAGAAGACTTACTTCGACTAAAGAAAAGTGGCGAGCAGATGGAGAACGTCGCCATAATCCAAAATAGTTTTCCGTTCTGCCTGAACGTAATTGGAGAGTTGTGTAAAAGTGAAGACGAAAATCCTGAATAGCTGTTTTCAACGTTATATCCCTCCAACACCATTGTGTTCTTATGAAGTTAAGCACTTAAACATCTATAGCCAAACAGCATGTGGTCTCGTACGGCGGGATACAATATGATGGGACAAGATGTCAGATACTTCTGATATTAGGCTAACATTCCTGATGAACAAGCCGTGTTATACACCCTCGACATGATAATACCCCTTCAAGGTCTTGGGGGATCACATTTTTTAGCCTTTTAAAAGTTCCATTAAATCATGTATGTATATCTCGCCTTCGTCTGGCTTAGTTTATTAGTTTTACTCTAAATACGTTTGATGAAACTGGCGCACAGTTATTTAAAGCAATCAAATTATAATTCTGAATACAACTTTCCTCTGTGTATGACATAAAATTGACTTAATTAGAGTCGTACCAGGCTGCCGTTGATCTTCATGACTGGGGTCCATCCTCCATCTCCACATCCAACAATTTTCAAGTGACAGTAAACGGGAATAAGTTTAGAATCAACTTTGAGCGTAACTAGCTGACTACTGTTCAAACTGTTGAATGTGAAGAAGCATCTAATTAGACCAAGGAGTTTCGAGGGTGATAATTCCTTCATACCTTAATTGTGTCAGTAAGTACGTATTCAAGTCTCAACCTCCAATCTTTTAGCTGTAGACATTCTCATTATATCATATAAGGCGTGGTGACATTGCTACAGTGATTATTTTGGTCCTATAGAGCACGGTGGTACAGTAAGCATTTTTTGTGTTAAGTTTGAAAAAAATCCACAAATTGTCGAAGTAGCTACGAAAGTATTAAAGGAATATCTGAACGCAAAAAAAAAAATCCAAAGAAAATAATAATCACCAATTAAATATGAATAAGGCTAGGGCAAAGGTTTTTATACAAAGGAATGGAGTCTCCGTCAGTAGCGCCTCCGCTACAACTGGACTAAGTCATGCTCATACGTCCTTGCATTTATTTTGACGAGCATTTTGCTTTCGTAGACAGCCCAACTGATTTAACACGCATTTTATTCTACGCAACATCATCCATGCAACGACGTGATAACATTATCCGAAGAAGAAATGTGTATTATCTGTAAAAACAGCATGCATTAAAAGGATTGCTTTTAAAGCAAGGGCGTCTCTTTGGAGGATCATAAATTCTCTTACAGACTTAGTTTTTTCTTGCGTGAAGAAATGATACTTAGCCTTGTGAATCATTATCTGCATTCAATCACTCGAGGCTCTTTAGTTTTCGAGCCATCGTGAACATGATTGATGTATAAGTAGTCACTTAAAATGATATATACCAATCAATTATCTTAACTGATGTTCTTATTAGTGAAAAATATTAACCACCCAAATGTAGCCAAAACGCCTGTAGTATTTTTGATAGTGGAATATATTTTTTCATCAGGATCATATTTAAACAAGATCCCATGAAAAGCTCCTGATTAAAATGAATTCTATTGCATCCAGCAAATAACTTGTGATCTTCCACTTACATGTTCCTGTCATACATTTCCTTGCATGTCGAGGCAACTAGAACAAATAAAGGAAAAATACATGTAACCTCACATCCGCGGTGTTAAGAAAAAAGGAGAGCAAACTAGCCTGCGCGTCACAAAGGAAATAGAAGATGTCTGCGCGAAGGCTAAGAGCAGAAATCAATTCGCAAGGAAATCAAGGTAAAGAGGAATGATCAGTTTTTATTAAGCACTTTGTGTATATCAACTTTACGGCCTTCTTTAAAGTTTATTCGACAACGAAATGAATGGAAAACTACGCTTGCATTATGCCAGAATATTAATTTCTTCTTTCGTTTAAAGTATCACTAACCCCATTTTTTTTTTTTTTTCCTTTAATGAAATCTACTAGTTTCCCTGAATACTTCAGCAAGAAAATTATCTCGATTGATAAGATCCCTGCGTTTCTACAGGCGTTTGAACATGTAATTTCTACGTTCATGACCGTGCAAAGCGGGATCTGGGTCGGGCTGACGTCACTTCGGTAACTTCAGAATGCTGTCAAAACATTTTTGGGTTATTTGTGATTCCTATTTCATCAAAAGTGGACAAGATTTTTAAGCGAAAGAATTGTATCATCTAGCATGCATAACAATTCGGAGTGTAGTTACAATTTGGACGGCTGCGATGTCTGTATATATTTTTCCATTTCGAAGTGCGGGTCGTCTGTCGAGATCACCGCGTCGTAATTTTGGCTAGGATCGACAATTTGCTGGTCCATTTGGGTTATAAAAAAATCATGGTTGAAGAGTAAACTTACAGCTCTTAAAGAGTTATAAAAATGTCAATAAACACGAAGAGTTGGTAATTTGGCTCTACGGAACGTGCAGATTTCGGAGTGTTAAAACATATTTAGATTCAAACAGTAATTTCCCCGGAAATATAAGTTGAAATGCGATGAAGTCGAAGTCCACTCCAGCCTAATTCTCCAGATCAATAATTGAAATTAGTTTTAACATAAGAGGTAAGCAGAGATGTCGGCAAACAATATCCGATGGTGAGGTACTTTTACTTATCCACAAATACAATAATAGTCCGAAGCCTCAACAATCTTAATCACCTTGTTGTAGGACTTTGGTTTCGTTTACTATTGGTTTAGAAAAGTCTCTATTTCGAGTAAAAAAAAAAAAAAAAACACGCGATGCCGTTTACCGTATAATTTTCCCACTTAAAGTTTTCACATTTTTGTCAGTCTGGAACTCGGAGGATCGTTTGAGCTCGGAATAGTCAGATGGCTTCCAGCTTATCCCAAATCCGTGTCTTATGCAGTACCTTGACAATTTCAGGCTTTCCATTAGAGATAGAGAAGAATATGCAGGTCATGGAAATCTCTAGGTCTTCAGAATAGCGGCGAACCCGAATCGGAAAAATCCTCGATGGCTCCCCGGCTACACCTTTTCACAGATCAGCCCACTTCTTTGTTCTTTTTCTCGTTTCTGGTCGAGTTTCATCGAGATAGAGGTATTCAATGAAGACGAATTCTCTATCCTACGCATCCTGTATTGCTACTGCCTCCAGCAACATATTCTTTGCCTTCTTCAAAGATTTTGACGCACACTATCGTATGCTCGCATATATTCTTCTCAGGCCCCGTCCACACGTATCCGAATATTTTTGAATCCGCAGCTTTTTCTTTCCGTCTACACGCATCCGGCGAATTCGGCAGCAAATCCAATTTTTTTTTTTTTTTTTTTTTAATCCGTTCTCCAGAGTGGAAACAAATAAATCCGCAACGAATCCGATTATGAGTGGTGAATCCGGATATTTTCGAATCTGATGACGTAGCAAAATCGTGTCCAGTCTCTTACCGAACAATAAACCAATATGGCAGCACAACATGTAGGCCTAGTTTCTCTGGAGTGAATCCGGATACCATCGAATGCGTGTGGACAGGCGAATTCCATTCGAATACGCTACGTGTGGGCGGGGAAATTTTTGAATCCGGATAGAAAAGGTTGTGGATTCAAAAATATCCGGATATGTGTGGACGGGGCTTCAGAAACAAAATCTTGTTATTCCTGAAATGACGTCAGAAGCCAACTCGTCCCATTCTCTGCTATTACTCGGTCGTGAACATGGAAAAAGACAATTTTACAAAATTTGAAAATTCATACAAATTTATTATTATTAGCGTAAAACAAACAAACAAACACAAGAAAAAAAATTGGGTCTAGTGGCACTTTAACGTCATGGATTTGAACCAATCTTTTTTTTTTTTTTTTTTTTTTCAACGTAGTTTGTGCATGTACCATGTACATATCATTTACCTAAGCAATTTTTTCCGTCCCCATGGTATCCAGGTTTGCACGTGCAGTTGTATGAACCCTTGGTATTATTGCAAACAGCATCAGAACTGCAGTTGTGGGTTTCCTTAGCACACTCATCAATATCTAGAAAAACAAAAACAACAATACAAAATCATAGTATATCGTTGCTTGGTCTAGGAGAACTAATAAGACCAACTTCCTTTAGTTGACAAGTCATACTATAATTAAAGTTCTAAAAAGGGAGTTTAATTTGACGCAGATCTAAAAAGCGTTAAAACTAATTAATTACTTAATTAATCATGCGAGCATTTTGGAAACAGGCGTGAAAAACAAAAACAGAAGGCTTTTTCTGGAGTCATGACATTCATTCCTGGACAAGAGCTCTCTCAATGAAAGAGCACCCTTCCCAAGGGTTTATGTATCCCTGGTTTCCTCCCCAAGGGGCAACGAACAATGACGTCTTAGCTACTTATTTGCATTCCGTGACTCTTGACGAGTACATTTCTCTGAAGAAGACCGCAGAAGGCGGTCGAAAATTCAGTGCTAACGTTTTTTTAGAACTTTAATCCTGGGCACAGATCGCTCCAACTGTTTTATACTATAATATTCATCACAACTTTTATGCAATAATAACATCGCACATTTCACCTTCGCATTCCTTTCCGTCTCCAGAAAATCCTTGCTTGCATCTACATTGGTATGAACCTTTTGTATTGTTGCAAGTAGCATCAGGACTACAGTATGGCACCACTGAAGTACACTCGTCAATATCTTAGTAGGGAATAAAATGTTTTTCTAGCAATGAACTCACTTACCTTGTAAATCTAAAGACCTTGTCCATCTAATAGAAACATATAAGTCGTACCAGAATAGAGGTGCATATACGTCATATTTAGAATAATTGTCATAGCCCTCATGTTAGTTACGTTTTTGAGCTGAGAAAGGTTTAGGTTTGTTCAGCGAATGGCAATGCACATGTGAAAATCCAGCAGGTGATGTAGAACACCGAAAAAGAACATGCACCGAACGAAAATATTCCAGCATTACTTTTTGGTTGTTTTTGTTTTTGTTTTTGTTTTTTCATGCACTCAAGACGACATTCCTCAAAGTAAAAATAACGACGGCTTCCAGACTAAAATCAAGCAAAGTCAGATGCACATACTGTGCCTTCCCTAGAAAAGATCATATGACGTGTACCTTTGTCGCAGTGTTCGCCAGTGAATCCAGGATAGCACAAGCATCGATATCCCTTGTCTGTAAATCCTGACTGACAAATCGCGTTGTTGTGGCATGGCGGGTTCTTTGCACAGGCGTTCTTAAACAAGAAAGCACAATTCTATGACAGACATTTTACCAAGATTCATTTAAAATACTAACATACACTAAGATATAGTTTACGTTAAGACGCGCTTCCAGACAATTAACAAATTGACGTCAGTTTTTCAGGATCTGTCCTCAGTAAACTTCGACAATGTTATCACGAAATTTATCATCAATAAGAGGGCAGACGCATAAAAAAAAAACTGACGTCAATTTGTTTTTTTACAATAGCAAGACCCCAAAATTGTCAAATACCGGGAATAAATGGGGGAAAAAGACGCCGTAGACTTTCCGTAAACAAAGATAAGTGAACTGTATTCAAAATGATGGGCTCATTGTCAATAGCTTTTCTCGGTTTTTGACTGGGTACTTAAAAAGGTCCATAAAATCTCATTGGTAAAAATTTGACAGTTTGACAGTACGCTCGGTGGACGATAACAATGAGCCAATGAGCGCGCGGGAAATTAGACAGTTAAATTTGACATATTTATTGAACCTAAAGATCGAAATGATAATATTCTTTACTTTGATATACAGTTAACATTATTTCTTTTTTTTATTTCTGAGAATTCAAAAGTACGTTAGAATAGAACACAATTTGCAACAGGACTTCCTCATTTTCTCGTAAAAAAAAAAAAAGTTAGCGGAATGCAGCTTACCAAAAAAATACTGCTATTGATTTGTGGCTGCCTTTAATCCCACAATGGGATATCGTTTTCTGGAATAATTTGGAGAATCTCATATTCTGATTGCTCGAGAAACTCAGAGAATTGTTTTACAGGGCCAGGTTGTGCGGTTAAGCTAACCTAGGATTAAAAGTGAATCGAACTATTAATTTTTCTTGTATAAAATGTTTTGTGTAGTTTGAGATTTTTCAACCTCAAAACTGAAGGACCAACAACAGAAACAGGAAACGTGAATGAAAATCTGCAACTTTGAGATAAAAATACTCGCTAAACTTGAGTTAGCCTGACCGGGCATTGAACAACCCGCCCAGATAGTTATAAATGGTTGAGAAGCCAAGCGACACATAGCATGCTGACAGGTCAACATAGAAGCTGGGTTTTGAATAAAACTCCAAAGACCTGGCTAAGTCCGCTAACTTCAAATTTGGAAACCTGGGAAAACTAATAGGCCATTTCCGAGTTACCTTACGTTAGTCTATGTGCAAAACCTTTCACATGAAATTGAGTTTGGTTTGCATGAAAATGAACCTGTAGGCAGAACACATCGTTGATATCAATGGTGTTTCACATTTTGTTTTGACACAGAGCCACAAGGCAACAAAGAAATCATCGGATCTATTAGAGCAGCCTCTAGCGAAAATTGTAACAATGAGTACTAGTAAAACTCGTCAAAAATATTATGTTATATCACAGCCGGTAAACCGTGTGAGATAGAGTGTTTAATTCTCTTTAGACAAGAGGTAAGAATCCAAGACGAGACAAATAATTGCATATGACCCTTTCCAAAATGAAACAAAAATACGTAATGATTGCGTTACCCATTGCTTCTTTCATGAACTTCGTACTTTAGTTTTTACTCACAGTTGATGCAACAAAGGGCAATGATTTCGAGGTGTCAGAACTTTCCTGCTGTTATTGATATTCACCTCTGGAAATTATACTAAAACAATTATTCGCCTCAGGCTCCATGGATCTGGATGAATATTCGTCGAGATTCTCGGAGTCTGAGATGATAATTGTCAAATATTATAAAATAATGAAAATGTTCTGTTTATCACCTTCGCTCCGCGATAAAGGTAAGAGTTGTTAACTGTCAGGTCTTCATCATGCTCCATGTGAGTGGAATTATTTAGCTCACATTCTTGTTGTCCTGTTGCACTGTCAGGATCTTTTTTGATATTAAGACTGACACAGTTGTCATGCCGATAGCAAAGAACTTCACAGTGGTCCAAGTCCTTAACATGCGCATTTTTTATCTTGTGCTTGATCAATCGTCTATCAGCAAAGAAGAAGTAGCTTGGGAAATACAGCTCACGATCTCGTCCTAAAATAAATTATCGGAGATAACAGAACAACCAAAATAGAAACCGACAAAATGATATAACAGCTCCTTACAGCTAGGTGTGCTTTAACTGTAGCAGTCCAGACACAAATTCGAATACAGTATAATTCTCGTACTTTACAGAAGTGATTTTACTAATACTAGCAGATTTACGGTAAGCCTCGCATTTTATAACAAATACATTCTGTGTTGCACGCGGCTCATCTGTGCTCTATTACTGCAGAACCACGAGCCACGGGAGAGTAGCCTCACTGCTAATTCTGGAATAACTCCGGTAAAATTTTAATTCTGAACAAGATACGTCAAGCAAAATATACTGATGATCTTGATAATTTAGAGGAACGTTGAACTTGTCATGTGTTGTTGTCGAATTTATAAAAAAAATGTAAAGCTTCGTATAAGCTCAGCTGATTTGTTTTTTTCGCCATGTTAAGGAAACCGATTTCAACAGTTTTGTTATCATACATTGCAGAAAAAAAAAAAAAAAAAAAAAAAAAAAAAAACTTAACTTGCATTTTATTTTAGTGACGTCAATTTAGTGTTAAGACTGAATAAAGACTTCCTGGACGGTTTCCCATTTTCCACTGTAGTTTTCGGTAGCTCTAAAAGCGACAGACGAGAGAAAGAATCCTGCCACAATTGCATTACATCATGGTATATATTTTTGCTGGACAAACCTGAAATAAACTGATCATTACAAGGGTTGATCTTATACATCCTGCCACATCTTAATTATATTTGTCTTATACGAATGGACGTACTGACTATGCATGACCTGAGGAAGGTTCCAGACCATTTCATGCCGTGCAACTTTAAGATCACTTCAAAAATTATATTCAGGCAGATGTTAGATGACATTGGAATGAAAAAAAAAAAAAAAAAAAAAAAAAAAAAAAAAAAAAAGATAGTAAACCAGAACGACGTTTCAATAACTCTATGTCGCCATGATCAAGTTCAAAGCACAAGGTTGAATTTATTAAGGGATAAAACAAATTAAAAATATCGAGAAAATGTTTGGATGTCAAAAAGCTGTTAAAAAAAAAAAAAAAATCGAAAGACAGTAAAGACGATTCCATGACAACGTCAAGGTGAAATTCTCATTCAATTGTGTAGATGACCGCCGGACTAAAAAGGCGATTTTTCGAGTGTAAACATATATAGCTTAGCCAGGAATATATAATCACAAAGGGTCTTTTTTAAGGGTTAAAAACAAAAACCCTATCCAAATATTCATCGACTTTCTAATTGTACAACAGCATAGCTCTTGAATTGTGCGATTTTTGATACAAGCATCAAACTTTGTAGGATTATGTGCATTCCCATACTGATCAATTCCTAATATAGTGCTAAGCTCAATTTTATAATTTCAGCTAGTTAGCGATAATTAGAGTTTTCCCTCATTAGACCCCTAGCAAAGTTCTTGCGAATGTTCTTTTTCGAAAATTAATTGACGTTTTTACCTTCGTTTTCACGTTATTGATTAGAATTGTTATTTTTTCTCCCTTTTTATTCAAATAGCGGGCATTTTCCTGCTAAAAATATTAAATGAATAAATGCCTTAATTTGCATAAATGTGCATTTTCTCTTGGTGCCTTTTTTCTACATTTCTGCAACACTTTCTCTTGGTTCGGATGGTGGGAGCGGCATCTCATTCTAATTTATTTCTTTGCAATTCGAGGCAACTACGTACAGCATAAGTCTTTGTTAGAAAGTCAACATGTAAAAGAAGAAATGGGTTGATTTGAGAACATTCGGAGGAGAAAATGGAATTGCTCAGACATTTGAAAGTCATTGCGCCACTTGACATAAATCTTGTCCAATTGGACCGAACCAACAAGAACCAAACTGGATCACATATTTAAAAGGAAACTGTCTCGCCCAAAGAAGCAGCAAACGTACACACAGGTGGTATTTTCCAGACAGCAAAGCTGTTCCAGTATGTTCCTTTTGGAAGGAACCGACCACCGAGGTTGATATAAAGGAGACGTGTACAACCGTTTTCGACTCCGATCCAGCGTTCGATCTGTTGCTCAAGAGTTACGCCATCTAAATCTAATATCTAAGCTAAGGACAATTGACATGATTGCCCTTGGAGCCAAATATGACCTGAGTTGTATGGCAGGGTTGATCAACTGCGCGCGACAATTAACATAATAATGGAAAGGTAATGAGAAAAAAGAAAAACTTAACTGCCAATCTCTTATACTACAGCTGAGTTAATTTTCTAGAACGCGGCAGTCGCGCACTGCCGTTTTCAAGATCTCAGACTCGAGAAAAAGAGTTTTGCAAAAGGCGTGGCGACAGATAAGTAAGAGATCCACTCTACGCATGTTATTGACTGTTGACACCGAGATTAAAGAGGTGTTGCTAATGTTTGAAGAAGACAGAATGACTACTAGTGTTATTACACTTCCTTTGCGGAAAATGATGGCAACTTGATGAGTTTAGAACGCACAACTAGCATAGTAGGTAAATAAATGCTCAACAGATCATTCATAGCCAGTGGACGTTTTCCTCATAACTGGCAAAAGGAATCATTGCCCCAGACTTTGCTGGCATCGGTAGCCATGATCGTTGCTGTACAAACGCTAAATTCCAGTCATGAAGCCCGCCCATAAATCCAAAGAATGCACTCGGCATGTCAAAAGTCAAGAGACGCCTTTACCAGTATTTATAGGCTGCATGCTGCACGCAGATCTACTTAAAAAAGAAATTGTTAACAGACGGCATGCTCTTGGCATGTTGATAGCCAAGAGCAACAGTGCTATGTTTGTCAAATATCAGATCTGGTAGGAGTGGCAGATGCAGTTGTCAATGGGCCCGGTATCCCTTCCTAACTTGAAAACGGGGGTTTTACTGCAGAGGCAGTCGATAAAATCGACGACAATACGTCTTGGACAAGGGCTATAAGTTTTCACGGTACACGTGGTATCCCACTGATCCAACAACCTAATGAAGCGCGTCACATATCAAGGAGGATACGTGCGGGAACAAGCAACCATTCCAACCCCTGTACTTCCCGGCTGTCTGCACTCCTCGGTAGAGAGGGTAGATGCAGCCAAGATGGATTACCCTACAAGCAGCAGCTACTAGCCGTAAAGTGCTGGGCTATTGTCGTTGTAAAACGAGCTGCGGCAAAAGATGTAAATTTGTTACATGTACTTCCCTGCTTTGTGTGATGGCCACTGCATTCGCGAGTGTGTGATACGGAAATTTAAGAACATCTAAAAAATCTGTAGGTTTTATTGCAGATAACAATGGTCTAAACAACAGGAGGCCCATCAACAAGACGCAGAGCTTTCTTTCATTCTCAACAAACGTGGGATTTTAATTTTTTGTTTCCATGGCATCACCTAGTTAAGGGCAACGTGTCATATGCTAAAACGAAATGACCTTGGTAAACAAGTTGGAACCATAGAAATGACAGTATATTTGCTGATAAACTAAGGTACACAGAGAAATTTCATGAATTTTAATATATTGTGGTTTCCATGGAAACCAGTGGATGTCCATTTTGGCACTATATCTGAAAATGTTCCTATTGGTGACTGCTATCGATATGCCAAATTTCATACTCGTGTCAAAAAGTACACAATTTGCCTGAAATTTCGAGTCATGCCGCCGGACTAAAAGACAAACATTGAATATTTATTAATTGACATTTTGGTGATTACCGTATTACTTAGCCCAATTTGTGCTTGTGGCAAAAAGATGATGCAGCATTAATTCTTTGTGTAAACCTTTCGTGATCAAAGTTAATTATATTAGCTTTCCTTTGAAGAAAATTATTTTTTTTAAGAGGGTAGAAAGCTTCAACATTGCACATTGCATCGACAACCTTTGTTTACCATTATATTTTTGATGAAGCAATGGGACTTTAAACTTAGTAAAACAATTTAGATCAATGTAGGTAAATTGAACTTGAATAAATTTGGATTCCTCTATAGATTGATGAAAAGTAGCAATTGAGTTACGAGTCCCACACCGTTGGAATTCATATTAATTTCCATAGCGTGTTAACACCCAGAAGATAGGGTCCATCAAAGCTGGTTGTTAGTGCCAAGCAAATTTTGCACGTCTCGGGCTAATAAGCAGATCTCCAATACCATTTAGACTCATAAAGAGACGGAGGAATTTTTAGTGCAAAACGTCATGCCAAAGAACAGTAACAACTAGGTTGTTGTGCCTCACGTTTTGTTGAGTATTATCATAATACTCAGTCCAGGTTTAATAAGCTCGTCCCGTCAGTAAGAGAGGTATTTACGAGACATGTTTTGTGAATAAAGAAATAAATAACCTTGTGAGCAGACAGCTTTTGGCATGGCAGAGCAGAACTCGAATAAAATTAACCGAACAAAAACAGAAATCATGACAAATATAGAGAGTTGAACAAATTGGAGAGTCTTACATTGCTTCTGTACTTAGACGTCGACTCTTTGAAAGTGTTGCTAACGTGACAGATTGAATGTCTTCAAGTATTTCATTAATTTTTAACTGTTTCCTTGTTTATTTTAGCCAACAGAGGCCTGATTTCTCTGGTTACCTTAGCATTTGTGTCTTCTTTAGCGGGTCGTGCAATTATTTTGTGCACGATGATCTTAAAATTTGTGGCTGACATTTTCTTTTTATTTCAGCCTCGAATTATACTTCTGTTTTTCTGTTTTCTTTTTCATTATCGATTCTGAAATTCCTATAAATAATGAGAAAAGGTCTTTTTTCAAGGATTAAAGACAACATCCGTATCCAAATGATCGTCAACTTCCTAGTACAAATATTAAACATTTATTAATCGGTATTTTGGCGAACACCATTAATAGACCGTTTTCGTAATCTCGGTATTGGACTGGAATTAGCTTGCAACTGAGGCTAATGCGAGGAATCCTCTCGTATTGTCATCGTATTATATTAAATCGGGAACGCTGAACACCAAGCACATGGGCGCAATAGTGACCAAATGCTAGTTCAATTGCTCGTGTGCATGGGAAGAAGAGTTCCAGTAACTTGTCGTTTGAGTGTTCACGTAAAGGCGGCCATATTACTACAACTTGCTGGCCCTATCGTTGCATGTTGTGTTGTCCTTGCCGTTTTTTTCTGTTTCGATTAATTTGGACAGCTTTCCGTCACGAGTTGGCTTTCCAGTTTTCAAGGTAAACTTAAGTTATTTTTCATTTCTCAGTTGCTCTATCGTTTTCTTCTTTTCTTCGAAAGTACTACACAGGCCTCGAGAATTTAAGCTTACGTACCGACAATTACCTTACTCCTTGTTACTCCTTGTTATTTCATTCAGGTGTTGCTAACCGAGTTTCCTCGGGGATAGGAGTTACTTTGGTCACGCAAGCCATTGGAATTTTCTTTAGCCATGGCTATATATAGTCACACTGAAGTGTAATTTCAGTCCAGTTGCTAAGCTTACTGGAGCTGTTTGTTCTCGCATTAAATGGAAAGATCAATCGGCGAATATGATTGGCTACCTCATCACATGTTCAACGGGGTTGCTGGAATTTGATGTTTACGATTTTTTTTAACTGTGTTTTCCTTGCCAACATCGCAACAAATTAAGCTTATGTAAACTATGACAAACTGGAATCAAATGATGTTTTGGTTTACACAAATGATATTCTACTATTATATCTCATTGTTTGCAATACAAACTTAAGAGCGAATTTTTCTAATTAGCAAACATAGCGCGGCAGAAGTTGAAAAACCGATTTTTCTCTCTTTTCGTCCACAAATAGCCCTTAGGTAGATATGAAACGTGATGTAGTTTTTTGGAGCTCGAAGCACTTTAAATTCGAGGAAATCGAGGAAAACGATTTTCGCCTCGACGGTCACCAAAATGACCGATCGCAAAGGCTTAAAATTAGTAATCTAAACTTAATTTGCGTTCGCGTGTAAAGAAGAGCCAACACTTATCGATACTTTTTCTTGAAAGACAAAGTATTCAGCTGTCCAAACCAGGTTAGAACTTCACCTGAGCGCCATTTGAGAATAAACACACAATTTTTAAAAAAATCCCTCTCAGTTACTAGGTCGAATTTCTTTATTTACAAATAAAATTCAGAGATATTTTTCGACGTGTGCCATAACTCCAAATTCCTTGAAACTTCGCCTTTGGAGCACCTTTATGCTGTTGTAAAACATGTATTAAAATCAGCTTGGGTTATTTTTCGAGTGCTTTTTGAGGCCCGGCTGAAAAACCCTGATTTTACCTAAAAGATCACGAAAATTAAACAATGAACTTCTGCACATTGATCGGAGGGCAAGCGGGTACAGGCATTCAAGTCCTTATATTATGAGTTCTTTGTAGTAATAAGTAAATTGTTTGCTTGCGCCTGTAATATAATGGTAAAACAATTCAATCTCAACCCAAGGTGACTTTATTTAATCCGAGTATGTTTTATCGCTTCGAATGCCAGCTATTAGTGACGAGATGTCGATTTCACACCGAGGCGAAACAGGAAGTTAAAAACGTTTTACTACGCGGCCTTCCAATAATTAATTTAAGATAACTAGTCGCTAAAGGAGATATTTACTGAATTAAAGCTTAAAAGAGTTACGTTTTCTGTAACCTATCAAGTTTGTTCGCAAAAAGTTATTTCAGAGTCATTTCAGGACTGGCAATACAGGTTAAATTTCGTAAAGAAATCTTCAGTTTCATTGTTTATTTTGATTGCAAGTCACGGTTTCATTCCCGGCCGTGGAATTTACTATGTCCCACAGAGTGCGTTGTTTTACAAAAAGGCGGCCGTTTATTTCCGAAGTAAAACATGTTTCCAATAGTCTTTTGTACTTTTGTCAATATACAGTTTAGTTAAAATTGGTATCTACAAACAAATCGGAGTACGAATTCCAATGAAAAGTTCGGTCAGAAATATTTCCCGCCAAAGCGAAGTGTTTTTTTCACTTTTTTTTTTCGACTTTCTACGATTGGCAATCCATGACTCACTAAAAGACCCGCTTGCAGTAGTCAGCTGGACTGCAGGATAGAACATTTAAGCACGCCAAATCCATTTACGCTAATTAATTTTATCCAGTATAAGTTGAATTTTCCCAAGAGAATTCTATTTTAGACGTCACGCTGCATGTAAAAACGATATGCATCCTCAGTTCTCTTGTTCTTTTTTTGCTTTCTATTTTTTGTTTTTTTTTGTTTTTTTGTTTTTGTTTTTGTTTTTGTTTTTTGCCGTCGTGTAAAACATACTGCAACCATATAATGATCGAAGCTCTACCCTAAATTAATTCTGAAACTTTAGCTAACACTTCGTTTGCTTTCGGAACGCGTGACGCGTCATATTATAGCCGATTGGAGGTCGGACGGCAGAAGTTCGCAAATGCGGATCTTTTTTAAAGGTTTCTGTCGTTTCTCCTTTGGTATGTTTCAAAAACACGAACTGTTCTGTTTTTGGATCAGATGAATTGCTAAGCAATGCGGGTGGACTCTGGTCAGTTATTCTTCCATTATCGGCGCATAAACTGATGAACGAGATTGTCGAGTAAAGTCAGAGGTCAGCGAATCCTACTTAGCAGTGATACAAAAAGACAGGTTGGGTGACACCAATTTGCCGCTGTCCAACATGGTATCCGTTCCATGAAGAGGTCACGAGGTCCTGGAGGCGAGGAGCACGCGAAAGGAGGGACTACCGCCTAAGCCCATGAGTTCTCTCAAGCTCTCACAACGCAAAAATATGATTGGCTTATGTTAGGAGCGTTGACAACGTGTTGTCAACATTCGAGATACCTGTGACGTCTTGTAGGAATGTTTTGGGACCGGAGCAAATCGAAGCTTTGGAATCGCGCTTCGCAAGCCGTGATGTTCTTGCGAATCTGCCAACAGGCGCTTTGGAAAGATTTTAATTTATCCAGTGTTTTTTTTGGCAAAGCTCTCTGCCTCCACCCCGACTGCGAGCGTGTTAGTGATTTCGCCGCTCAACAGCATCGTCTAAGTCAGCGAATATAAATTCACTGAGCTTGGCCTTTCTGCCGTCCATTTGAAAGATTGAGCCGGACTCTCACTTGACGCCGGACATTCACCTGAAATTTTCCGCTGCTATCGGCAAACATTTCACCGCAGTTGGATGATCTTCTATGTATAATGTATAATGTATAATGTAAATTCTCGGTTGAAACTCTGTTGAAATTTTCGCAATTACTTTTAGACGCAGCGAAAACCGTTACAAGAGGCCTCATTTGCCGTCTTCTTTTTAAAACTTCTTTGACAGTTTCGCTGAACGAACACTGAACGAACACTGAACGAAGATATACTTCTCACGGCATATGTTTTTGCCTGGCTACTTGAAGAGTAGAGTAGAGCAATTTTATTCAGATCTTCCGGGGCTATTGATAACAGGCGATAATAAGATGACGTCAAGATGAGAAATCCTACACCGAAAAATCACTCGGCCTTGAAAGGGCAAACTCTTGGGCTTAGGCGGTAGTCCCTCCTTTCGCGCACTCCTAGCCACCAGGATTTCGCGCGGCCATTTTTTTCTCGTGAATTTCTTTCGCGTCACGCACGACGGACTAAGCGAAGGAGGGACTACACGTAGTCTAATGGACACGCGCCTGCTCGCATTTACTTTGCAGACCCGTTTTCCATATTGAAATGAAGTAAATGCAACTCTGTAACTTTATTTATACATGTACACCGTTAAACAGGTTGAATTGTTTAGCTTGTCAGTACGTTTGTCAGTAATCTAATTAACGTAAAAAAATTGAAATATTCCTTGTGAGTGAAGGTACTTTTGAATGCATGAATAAACTCCTGCTATCATTTTATTTTACTTTAACAGAAGCATATTGACCTGCAGAACGAAAATATCATAATGAAAGAAGTTAAACCGCTTTACTTCAGCAGACTTTCTTGGCCTCAGAAAAACACGTAAGCATTCGATTGTTTACTTCTTGCTAATGTTTTCGTTAAAATCCGGTTATATCAGCGGCGCGTTAAAAACCACTCGATGAATAATCAAAGCTGATTTTGATACATGTTTTACAACAACATAAAAGTGTTAAGTACAAGGAACTAATAATACAAGGACTTTAAACGCCTATACCCGCTTGCCCTCAGACCAACGCGCAGAAGTCCATACTTTTCCTGATCTTTCAGGTAAAATCAGGGTTTTTCAGCCGGGCCTCAAAAAGCACCCGAAGAATAACCCAAGCTGATTTTGATATATGTTTTATAACAACCTAAAAGTGTTCTTAAGGCGAAGTTTCAAGGAATTTGGAGTTATGGCACATGTCGAAAAATATCTCTGAATTTTATTCGTAAATTAGGAATTCGACCTAGTAACTGAAAGGGATTTTTTTTTTTTAAATTGTGTGTTTATTCTCAAATGGTGCTCAAGTCAAGTCCTAACCTGGTTTGGATAGCTGAATACTTTGTCTTTCAAGAAAAAGTATCGATAAGTGTTAGTTCTTCTTTACACGCGAACGCAAATTAAGTTTAGATTACTAATTGTTAAGCCTTTGCGATCTGTCATTTTGGTGACCGTCGAGGCGAAAATCGTTTTCCTCGATTTTCTCGAATTTAAAGTGCTTCGAGCTCCAAAAAACTACATCACGTTTCATATCTACCTAAGGGCTTTTTGTGGACGAAAAGAAAGAAAAATCGATTTTTCGACTTCTGCCGCTAAATTCAAATTTTGCTTGCTTTTCCGTGACATTTGCTCTTAATGATGTGGAGGAAAGTCTAGGCTCTACAATATTTGATATGATTGGTCCAACGACCACTGTGTCTGTACACTACAAATTAAGGAAAAACTACCCTTTGATGAAAATGCTGGTAAGCAATGCGTTGAATTGTCTCATCAAATAGAATACATTAATTTGCAAACTTGGTTCACTTTGAATATGATTATTGACCCCACATTATTGAAAAAACCCATATAGCTCTTCAAGATATTCTGTACGATATTGCTGTAGACTGATGCACGTAGTTAACTGACTTACATCCAGGGGGTCTATGACATTTCCAGACTGCAGACTTTTTATTCAATATAGCATCCACATTTCCATTACCGGGAGCTAACCGTAAACAGGCTAACCTTAGCACTATTTAGGTTAGCCTGAGTTATATTTAGGCTAGCCTGAGTGATATTTAGGCTACCCAGAGTGATTTTTAGGCTAACCAGGACACTATTTAGGCCAAAATGTAGTTTGCAGTCTGTAAATGTCATACATTGCATTCCATGTTCGTGTTCAATTTTTAATAGAATGTATACGTTCACAACACAACACAACACAACACAATACATTCTGGTTTCTAATGATTTAAATGATTGAATGAAAAATGGGCAAAAATTAATATATCTAATTTTTAAAGAGGTATGTTAAATAAATAATGAAACGCTTGAAGAAAACAAATCGGAACGAACTTTTGAAACACCCTGTAGTTTTTGAGATATTAGCTTCGTGGATAAGGAATTTTTACCGCACGTTGCACGCGCAAAATAAAATCTTGACTTTGCAAGATCGCGCTATGCGCACGCGTGAAGGCCGTTTCCTGCTCAGTAAAACTCGCAATTCCACGCGAAGAAACGTGAATACCCATGAACAGTGTTTTCTTTTTTGCTGTTGTCGCTAGCAGCATAAGCGGTAGAAGATGAATACCATAAATACCCGAAGTTGAGGCTGGCCTAGTAAAAAGAACGATCGCAACATCAACATCATAATTTTCGTTTACGTTCCAGCACAGCGGTTTAATTTTTTGTTGTTGTTTTGAGCCACCTTAAGATAAATGCAAGTTAAGCAGGGACGGGTACATGACTTTTACGACCATTACGCAATTATCATCACGTACCCCTCAAAAAGCTGCAAGAAGAAAATCGTTCATTTGCGAAGATAACATGGGCTTTCATGGAGCGTTTTTGACGTAAACGACGAATAGCTCAGTCTTGAACTGTAAGGGCAGGTGGTGTTAATTCTTTATACAATTTGTTTTCAAAAAGGTTTCATAAAACTGGATAGAGATTTCAAATTCAAGACGAAGTGATACCCAACTTTGAATGTTTTTGTTTCCTTTCAGTATTACAGACTAAAAGCATCAGCATTTCATCCTCTGTTTTCGCTTTAACCGACACGTTCTGTTTTCTTTTATGTTTATCATGAGTCTTTGGGACCCATGGAAGAATACATAATTTCTCTTAGCTGAAATGAATTAAAGTTGAAGAAATTTGATTACATTAACATAATAAAAGAAGTACAGGTGGCCCACACTTGCTGTCTGAACTTATTCTAGTTTAATTTCCACAGCATGAAGCATGCAAGAGATGGGTCTCTAGTCCATAGTAGATTAAAGTGTCTTGCCGAAGATCACTAACAACTAGGTTACTGCGTCTCGCCTTACGTTGGTGTGCGAAGTCATTTTCATAATAAGAAACAAGATAATACTACAATACGCAGTTCAATTTTAATAAGTTGGTCCCGACAATAAGAGACTTACTTGGCATGCATATACGTGTGTTGTCAAGTAATAAAATAAATGAAATAGATAGCTAACCTTGTGAGCAGACAACATTTGGTATCGCAAGGCAGAGCTCGAATAAAACTATCCAAACAAAAAAGGAAAACATTACACCGGCCGAGAATTGTCCAAATTGGAGGGTCTTCTTGAGTCAGACGTAATTCTTTGTACTATAACTTAACGCATCGGGCGTCTATGCAAGTTTTACTATGTCAATATATTTTTTGTTATGAATGAAAAACAATTTATTTTAGCCAATAGCGGTCAACTTTGCTGTTCACCTTGACATGTGTCCTTTAGCAGTTGGTTTTTAATTAAATTATACTTTTAACATATGTTGTTGGTATGTTTGTTAACCTCGACTGTCAAAAAATATTTTTCAAGATACATTTCGGAAGGGTACACCCATTTCTTTTTCTCGCATTTTTTCATTCAATGTATTAGCATTACGGGAATTAAGTAGTTATTATTATATCGCTTTGGCTTGTGGGCGATATAACTCGCGCTCTGATTGGCTAAGAGCGAGATCTGAGCGGTCATTATGCAGCCGTAATGCCCACGGGCCGATTACGGATTATGCAAATTAGGAAGAGCCCGGCTCTCAAAATCAAGTGTATTGAAACGACGAACGTTTAAAAACAGTAAGAGAACATAAATTCAATTCCGAGTAGCTAAAAGTTTAGGGATTTTTCCTTAATAAAATTTATATAGAAGTCGTTTTTGACTTACCGGTAACCTTGGCGGGCACTAGTGAAAAACAATCGAAGTTTGCCGAGTCTCTGCAAACACTGAACAACAACAAGAAAAATCAAGGTGGCTATCAGCCACTGAACCGAGAAAATAGATCATCTGTAAACAGTGGCATTATGATGCCACTGCCATGTGTTATAAGTCATATCCTGAGCAAGGTAAACTGAAATGAAATTCTAACCTGTATGACAATCGCAAATACGAAAGTTCCAAAACAAACTAAATGCAACTCTAACTTCACAAAAATCTATAGATCACAATGAGCTAATAAAAACAATAAAATGTAAAATGCGCACCTTTCGATAATAAGAAACATGAATAAATCACATTTTTTTTAAAAATAAATATGTGTTTAGTCACATAAAACATTTTTACAAGGCTAAACCTTCACTCCATCACTTTTTCAACCAAACTTTTTTTAAAGGATTACATTAGTCTACTTACATAATTCTCGACGAGAATTAGAAACAGCCACTATGGTCTATAAATCTCTTAATGGTCTCGCTCCTGATCAACTGAAATCAATATTAACTGATCGGAGTGCAATATCTACCTATTCTGTTAGGAATTGTGAGGTCAAACTGGCTGTTCCACTACTTCGAACCAATTTTCTAAAGAAAAAAAAAAAAAAAACATTTTCCGCTGTAGTGGTACGGTGCTGTAGAACAGCTTACCTAACAATCTGCGGCAAGCACTGTTGTGTCCCGAACTAGTCGGTGCTAAGAAAGGATTCAACCGGATTGAACCAAACAACAACGATAACTTTATTCGGCCATGACAGCTCGTGCACGACACTACAACCGAGAGGATCTGGGCTCTAATACATTACACCGGGAGGGGATCTGGATCCTAATACACCACATCCCTCCCCTTTTAGATAAAAAGGACAAATAGCACGATTGTAAACTTAGTTTCAGGAAAACATTAAAGGAAATAAACGGTCTCAGTCAGTGGGACTTAGTGTTCAACAGTGTACCAGACATTATCAGTCACTACTGTCAGTGTCTTTCAGAGTCAGGTGTACTAATCCTTGAGATAACTTGGTGCCAAGCTTTGCCTCTGCGACCTCCTGAGTAGAACTTCGGGTTTGGTAGCAGCATGTCCTTCAGGTGGAACTTTGGTCTTAGCCACATTTGGTTCCTGCAGCACGTTCTGCTGTTGGGTTGGTTCCTCTTGCTTCTGACTTGCTTCTGTCACTGTTTCCTCCTGCTTGCTGGGCGTCTCATTGTTTTGTAGCAACTTCTTAACATGCGCAGTGTTGCGGGAGTATTGGGCCCCTTATTGGGATTGCACAATCAAACTGTTCCCATGCTTGCTTAAAACTGTGTATGGGTTTGGGTTGAACCGAGTTGATAGTTTGTCTTTCTTCTCCTGTTGCACTATTACCTGGTCTCCGGGTAATACTTCAGAGTGTCTTACACCCCTTCTTGAGTCAGCATAAGACTTGCTCTTACTCTTCTGTTCGCTGTCCCTGTCACGCACTCCTTGCTCTACATGTACATCACTCACCTCTGGGAGTTTGGTGCGTATCTTTCAGCCAAATAATAGCTCGGCTGGACTCACGCCAGTTGTTGGGTGAGACAAGGCTCTGTAAGCTGCAAGATAGATGTTAAGTTCTCTTTTCTAGTTCTTCTTCTCAGCATGCGCAATTTGGAGTCGTTTCAGAAGTGAGCTGTTTTGGTGCTCTACTTCGCCGTTCGCCTGAGGCCATTTAGCTGTGACCTTGTGGTGTCTGATGCCTTGCTGTGCCACATACTCTACAAACTCTGCTGATACAAACTGCGGTCCGTTGTCGGACGTCAGACTCTCTGGTAGGCCATGTCGTGCAAACATCTCTTCTAGGCTTGAGATGACCTTAGAGGCAACGGTGGACTTCAGGATGTCTACCTCATAGTACCGGCTGTAATAATCCACGACAACTAGAATGGATTCACCAGTGGGGAGTGGTCCAAGCAAATCAACAGCCAAATCTCTCCACGGTCCAGTGGGTAAGGGTGTGGTCCTAATAGGTTCTGGGGGAGTGGGACGACTGACCAACTGACACCCACAGCAGGTTTTACAATGTTTCTCTGCGTCTCTCTCCATGCCAGGCCACCACACTTTGCTACGAAGCTTTTGTTTAGTTCCAACGATGCCCAAGTGGCCTTCGTGGGAAATAGATAACACTCTAGGCCTAAGCCTCTTTGGTATGACAATTCTTGTTCCTCCGAGTATCAGCTTTCCAATGGTGCATAGCTCACCACTGCATGGAAGGAACCGCTTGTAAACTAGCTGATCCCATGGCTTTCCACTGATACACTGCCTGACTGCTGAGAGTTCTTCGTTATCTCCAGATGCCTCCTCTACTTCACGAGTTTTCATTGCACTGAGCGTTGCTAATACTGCTACGAATCGTACATATTCTTCAGCCTGTGATGAGCGTTTGCTCCCACTTTCCATGCTGCTCACTAGTCTCGAGAGTGAATCAGCAATGTTCTTTGGGCCTGGTTGGTACTTGACCTTGAACTTGTATGGCTGCATCCTGAGTACCCATCTCTCAATGCGTGCGCACGGTTTAAACCTCGGGCCATAAATCACTTCGAGCGGTTTGTGGTCTGTTACGAGCTCGAATGAGATGCCATAGATGTAAGGCTGGAACTTTTCGCAAGCCCATATGAGTGCGAGCGCCTCTTTCTCTGTTTCTGAATATCTTGTTTCGGTACTTGTCAGACTTCGGCTTGCATAGCTAATGATTCTTGGTCCATCCTTGTGCACTTGTGTCAAAACAGCCCCCAGCCCAACAGGGCTCGCATCAGCGACTATTTGCGTTGGGGCATCTTTGTCGAAATACCCCAAAGTCTCTGCACTTGACAGGCGCTTCTTCAATTCCTCGAATGCTTCTTTCTGCTCTTTTCCAAACACGAATGGCATTCCCGCCTTTGTCAGACGTCTCAGGGGTTCTGAGATAGTTGCTAGGTCTGGTATGAATCGACCACGATAGTTTACCAGCCCAAAGAAGCTGCGTGTCTCCGACGCATTCTGAGGTTCTCTCTCTTTGATGACGGCCTCGACCTTGTCTGCAGCACGGCTGATTCCATTTGCCGACAGAACCATGCCGACAAATGTTAACTTATCCATGCTGAACTGGCACTTTGCTGCATTGAGGGTCGATCCACGCTCTCCGAGCCTCTTGATTACCAGCTTCAGGCGTGCGTCATGTTCGGCTTGGTCTTTGCCATGTACTATTATGTCGTCCGAGATGTTCTCCTGCCCATCTATCCCGGCGAGTGCTGTTTGGATCTCATGTTGATATTGTTCAGAGGCTGAATTAACTCTTAATTGTAATTCCCAGCCGAAATATGAAGGATGAAAATTTGGTATTGCCCCATATAAATCTCTCTAATTTTGAGTCAGTTCTAAACTGAAGGAACTGAAACAAATTTTGAAGGGCTTGTATGGCATGCCATCAAACTTTGATCCCTTATATTTCTATCGGGAATTGCAATTTAGAGCTAATTTTTGGGATGAGGGCCTCTATTAGGTTCGTCTATAAAAAAAAAATGACATCATATCCCATAATTTCAAAAATTTTATTTTCGTGACGTCATCACTTTAGGACTCTATATGGCGGCCGGAAAATAGTGTAAACATATGTGGAACTTACTTTGGCTATCTAGGCGACTGATTATTAGTACTGATCAAACAAACATTTACATAAGCACTTTTCCTAATGCTCTAACTTCTAAAAAGGCTCAAAATCATGAGATAAGTATATATTTTTCGACGAACTCGATCGTAGCCTTGTGTCACGCACCTCCATAACCTTGAAATTCAGAATGCTCTGGATTCCAAACGAAGCATGCTATTGAGCTGTAAAATTGTAAACAGATATAAATATACCGCCTCTCATGCCTGATGAGGATAAAAACTTTGGTGGCTCTTTAGTTTTGGATTTTAGAAAGTGATGACGTCATGTGAAAACAATCTATACATTGTAGTCACCATCTGTCTTCTCATTGGCTAAAAAAAAGAAAGAAAAAACTACAGTTAATTCTGGGAAACAGCGCAACCTACAGATTATTCACTAATTTGCTAGCAGATTAGTGAATAATCTGTAGGTTGCGCGCGCCATGCATGATTTTCAAGAGTAATGTCAAGTTCACGGACAGCGAAGTAAGAACATGGCTTGTCGAAAATAAACTGTGTTCAGTGCGATAATGCGTTTGTCGTTATTTTCTTTAAAACAATGTATAATAAAACAATTATTAGATTCGGTTTTTGTGATATCCGAAATAATCAAGGTCTCGGTTAGTGTTATCAGCTTCACTTACCTCGACCTTCATTATTCCGGATATCACTAAAACCTCAGCCAATAATTGTTTATAATCTAACTTGCACGGCATCCGCGTTGAATTACATTGTAACGCAAATGAAAAAAGCTAAGCATTAAACTTAAAGGGCTATTGGGCTGAATTGTATGCACTAAATAAATCAACGTGTGAGAAGAAGAGAGAAAGGGTTTTTCTATATTGAACACATTCCTCGTGTGTGCGGCCCCACGCATGCCATACCGAAAACCGTGGGAAAGAACGCAAAACAAGTAAGCGTGCGAGCGTGACTGTGAGCGCGACGTGCGAGCGACGAATGGCGATGCCGCGAGCCGCTAGCAGCCATCTTCCGATGTCCGCGCTACTAGCGGCTCGCGGCATCGTTGCTCGCACGTCACGCTCACAATCATGAGTCACGCTCGCGCGCTTACTTGTTTTGCGTTCTTCCCCATGGATTTTCGAGGACGAGAGAGACTGCTCGCAGTCTAGGTGATGTGATAATGAAAACGAAAATTGAGCCTTAATTCATGGGCAGATTTCAGGGAAACTTAGGAGGCCACCCCTTCCCCCTCCCCTACGACTTTTTTCTATCTAGATGTCTTCGAACGTTCGTTACACAAATCGTCCCATGTTGGGTCGCCCTTCACGTAGCCCTGCGCCTGCACTCAGCGGATTTTCCCCTCTCGAGAAGGGCCGAGGAACACTGGGAACAAGACATTAATTCGCCGCTCGTGGCAAGTGTATAACCCTGCAAAACACGTCGGATTTAACTATTTTGATCTGAGTTTTTAGGTTTCAAGTGATTTTTCCTCTTTATTAGGTACCGGAAAAATTAATGCTCAGTTAGAAACATGTCAGATCATAAGCAACGTGTTTACGAAAGGTCTAACAAGATCCGGAAGAGAAAAATTCGAAGTTGAACGCCATGAAATGTTGACACAAGAAGAGGTACTTTCTTGAAACGATTAAGAGGTGAGCCATCTGATATTTTTCATTGTTGATAGTGGTAGGCTTTAGGGTTGATTACAGTGTTACAGTGTAAGTAAGCTTATTTTACACTAGATTTTTGATTCGGTCAGTGTAAAACGCAGACTGCGGACCGTAAACTACAGACTAAAATGCAGACTGACCATTGAGTCCTAACCGAAAACAGGCTAACTGGAGCATATTTTTTAGGCTAACCTAAGTGATATCAAGGCTAACCGGAGCGCGACTCAGCTGACCGGAGTGCAGTCTTTCACCGCAATTAGCCTGAATAATCATGTTTAAGATCAGCGCCTGATACTATTATTATAAAACGATATGTACTTATGAAGTCTGTAGTCTGCGGTATGCATTTTACTCTCAGTCTGCATTTTACCCCGGTCTGCAGTCCGCAGTCTGCGTTTTACACTGACGATTTTCAATTTGATTGCCAGCAAAGTGGAAGTGAAATCGGAACATCTTTGTACATTACTAAATTACATAGGCCATCAAAGAATATTTGACCGTACAGGCCCTTTCATAAAACAACCACAGAATCATTTAAATATATAGAACAGCTTAACTGTTGGAATTTTGTAAGCAGTATCATCAGTACAGAGTAAATGATGCAGTGCATAAATTAGTATCTTTAGAACATAAAGGAAAAAGAGTCTACTCCCATATACAATGTACTTAAATGTTGGGTGTTAAAGTTCAAAATACCATAGGTAATCAAATTTCTGTAGGTTCCATGTTAGAATCTAGTTGTAGTTTGTAACAAATTAGGTGGCTATTATGTTAGTTCCAGTAATTTAATGGAATAATTTTGAATAATTAATTTGTTTATTTATTTCTGTCCACTTATATTCTGTTTGCAGAATGCTAAAATGGATACAATCTATTGGTTCTATTTGACACACAAATCTTACAAGAGGCATGCAGGTTGTGGTTTCACTAGATAGTACAGCAGTAACCAGAGTTGTTGGAATATCGTTCCAGATTTGTACTATCCTTGTCAGCAAAAGCTTATACTAAGTATGTGTTGTTTGAATAAAACAATAACAAGGCTTAATCATTCTGCAATCATTGCAGGCTTTGTTAAATTTACTTTCTAGTCTGTTCTTCGTTTTTGGACTATTTGTATTTTGGCCAATGTACTATAATGTGTAGTCCCTAAAAAGGCCAATCACTGTTATAAGATTTTACAATTGAAGTGCATGGTACCTATACAGTTATTGGAGAGCCTTACAGTCAAACTCACAAGACCGTGAACACCTAAAATATGTCTGGAATGTTTATTGAGTTATAACCAGTCATGAGCGAGATCTACAACCACAGAAACCACAGAAACAGATGAGTTTCTATCGGTCATGGAACAAATTTGTTTTGTGACCGGTCTCAAAATAAATCCTCTATTTCGGTTATACAAGAAATTAGATAATTGCTCTTACAGGCTATTTAAACACTAGTGAAGAGGGTTTGGGATATTTTTAATGTGAGAAAACTGTTTTCACAAACCAATGTGCTGGGCCGAAACGACTAGTGGCCAAGCGCAAACAATCCAAATCAGTACTTTCATTATTTTGTTCCATCGTCATAATAATTATTTTGACAACGACGAAAAGCAACGAGTGATATTGATGAAAATAGAAGTCTTCCATTATATTTTGTAATATGTGAATCAAGTGCAAATTTATTTGAGAAGGAACAGTGGAAAATTTGAGGTGTTTACTATTTGCCACAACTAGTTGCATAATTAGCAAACATTTGCATTTATCATGGTCAATCTTTCCAAGGTGTTTAGATCACCGAACCACTGGGCCCAAGGGATTGTAATAGTTTGCTAAAATAAATTGAGTTGCTAGTTTAACCAAAGATGATACCAAGGTTAGTGAAACCACCAAAATTCAATCTAGGACTCAAATCTTACCCAATCTGACCTTAAGGATAATCTTCATTTGCGCGTGACATGATCATTTTCTAAAATCCAAAACTAAAGAGGCACTAGTTAAAGTTTTTATCCTCATCAGGCATACATATGTAAGAGGGGTATAAATTTATATCTTTTAACAACTTTTCACCTTAATGGCTTGCTTTGTCTGGAAACAAGCACATTTTGAATTTCAGAGTTATGGTGGTGCGTAACATAAAGGTACGAAAGCAGTTGTCAAAAAATATTTACTTATCTCGTGGCTTTTAGCCTTTTTAGAAGTTAAAATATTAGGAAAAGTGCTTAATATTTAGATGTTTGCTTGTTCAGTTCAGATAATCAGCCGCCTAGATATCCAAAGTAACTTCCAGATGTTTACAATATTTGCCTGCTGCAATGTTGGTGTATAATGGAGGTACACCAACATGGCAGTTTCGTACTGGGCTCTGTAAATTTGCGCAAAATATTTCAACAAACATCTGAAGCTTGGGAAGATGCACAGCTTGTAGAGCTAAAACTTGGAAAGGTGTCTTCTTTATTTATCTCCTATAACATCACAATTTCTTGAATTTATCCACTGAATGGTCAATTCGAATTAATTTTTGTGTGACAGTACAAACCAAGAATACCAGCTCTAGAACTCTATGTCTACTTTTTTCCTAATTTAATTAATTAAAAGTCATTTGCATTTATACTTATTTAAAGTTTTCATCAGCAATGTATATGCTTTCATGGAAGGTCAGCACAGGCATCATGTTCGTCAGTACCATAGTTGTATCTTGTGTCATTAATTGTTGAGTACTGTTTGAGAAGGATCAAGAACCATTCATTTGATGTATTACGTGTGATCTGAAGAGTTTATGCAAGCCTTCTGAGTTGTCTTGCAGGTAGGATTGTCAAAGTTTAATTAGCAGGTCTGGAGAATGTAAATTTGGTATCTTTCTTACTTTGTATAATTGCAATCAACAAATGACACTGGAAAATCTTCCTGTCTTTGCTGAGGTGATGTCATCCACTATTGCAATAGGCCTATTAGGAAAATTATTTCAAATATGATCCTTGTAACCTTTTCATGAAATATATGATCTTGAACACGATGACACTTCAGTCTGGACTGAAAAGAAAAGAGTAACACCTTTGCAGTGTCTCGTTGTTTGCATTCCATCTAGTGGCTTCAACTTTCTTCCCAGTTTATGTTTATTGTCCTGGTCCAAATAATTATAGACATCTTGATCTTCCATTTAGGTCTAAAACTGTTTGCATTCCTGTTAGTGGCTTTTCTTTTGTCTTCCTTAGTCTGTATTGAATGTGCTGGTTAAAAAAAAAATAAACAAATTGTGATGTCAAGTCATCTTGGCAAACATGCATATATGTATCTAGGGTTATGCAATCCCAAGCTTCCTTTTTTTGACAAAGTCAGTAGATCTGATCTTGTCCTTGCCTTTAGATCATGAAGTTTATACAGTCTTGAGTGACAGTGATATAATTGTGTAGTCTAGATCTAGAATAAGGATATAGTTTAGAATCACTCTGTCGTAAATGCTGTGTCTTTAGGGTTACCATATGCCTTTTGAAGTGTCATGCATCTAAGCGATGTAGCTAATTTGACATGTAAACAACAAAAACATGTCAGGGGATATTTTATTTTGAATTTTTTTATCTTTCCAAGAGTGATTTTTGTACAATCACTTCGTATATTTTTTTTAATCCTATTTCAAAATTGTTCTGTAACTTTTATTTTCACTGAAATTGAATATGGCAAAATGCAGACATGTTGTTTAAGCACTTTGAGTCTAGAACCTGAGTAACATATTAAATTAGCAAAAAAATTGAATTGACCTGTAGCTTTCTAAAGGTAATTTGGACACTCCCATTAGGGGGCCTTGATAATTGGATAACTCATTTTATTTCAAAAGTCTTGGTCTCGTTTGATAACCAGCTCTATAAGCTTTAATTTGATATAGGGGTTTACGTATCTACAGTACAGTGAAAAAGGGGAGCATTACTTCTCTTGGATGCGAAACACCTATATACGGTAGCCTTAAACCATATATTTTGTAACGTTTCGCTAATTACACTGGAGTATGTTCACTATGTATGGTTCGTGTTAACTGTAGAAGTATTTTAGGCGTGAATCCCTAAGGGGCTAGTAGGCTATTTAAGAATTTGTAAGTTATGCAAGAGCCACTCGAAGGCATCTCTTTCAACTTTGCTTTTGCTGTTATGTCGTCGGATACTGAACGAGCGAGCGTTCCCGCTTCGATCGCGCAATCCTTCACTAAGGGAGATCCTTTTCATGAGACTGCTCCACGAACATTGTTTCCTCGTCTTTTGGACGTTAAGTTTGATCAGAAGTTCGCTGCATTCAAACGCGATCTCGACGAGAAACAAGCTGCCACTCAGTCTCAACTGTAGAGGCTAAAAACGGTGTCCAAGGATTCGAGTTCTTTTAACTCTAAAGTACAATACGAGTTCAGCAACTCTCTGCTGGATGCAACAGACGGGACCAGCAAGACCATCTCAAAAGGAAACCTTTCAGCAGCCAAGTTATTTCGTTCCGCGGACAAGAACCCCGCTGCTTGGGCAGCAGTGCAAGTACGAATCGGACGAACTCGCCGAAGATTCAGAGGAAGAGAAAAAGCTCTTATCAGCCGAAATACGAACGCTAGCTAAGATCCGGGAGAAAAAGCGGAAAAATGCGTCTAGCTGGCCAACTCTACAGCTACCCGCTCAACATCCACTGAAGCTCCATCCACTCATGGCCTGTCCAATTATTTTTCTTCTAATCAGCCTTTTTGTTTTTTTCGCATGCAGTCCTTTCGTGGACGTCAGCCTCAACTAGCAGACAAGAGTTTCAGATGCGGCCAAAGAAGCCACTGAGCAAATCCATCTTCCTACCGAAGCCGTTTTAGAGGAGCCGCTGCAGTCCCTCCAAGCGGTAAAAATACATACTTATGGCAAATACCAAGCTGCATTGAAGAGAATGGGATAAGATGAGTATATAATTTATTCAATTTAATCAAATGATTGGGAGACTTTGACCCAGTTGAACTTATTGGTAATTTTGTTGAACCGTGTGATTCAAGGTTTTTGGAAGTCTTGAAAAGACAATTTTCTCTAAGGGGCTAAAAAATTTCTGTAGCTGTTCATTCATCGTTCGCGTAAATTTTGGATATGTCAATTGCGTCCATTACTTTTGACTTTGTCATGGCAACCGCAAACTTCTTATAGGTCTAGACAAAGATCAACTTTTTTGACATACTTCTGTATTTTTTTTTTTTTTTTTTCAGCTTTGTTCATCATTTTGCTGAACTTCACCAAATTGTACATTTCATAAGCATTCTAGATTATTTTTTGACTTTTTTAAGAAAATAGTAAAATCCAAGATGGCGGGTCAAATGACGTCATGCGACGTCACAGCCAAAAATTCTGTCATTATTTTATAGAGCAGGCTCAGGGTTTTCTATTTAATGAATGTAAATTTATTTTCTGTGCCTTAATAGAACGAAAACCCAAGGAGGGGGTTTCATCCTCCTTGTACCACGATGGGAGTATTAGTCCGAGGGTTAACGATTGTACTAGCCCCGATGACTGAATGAGTGAGTAAAGACTGATTATCAGGACGGAACGCATTATATTTAAGTTAAAGGCAACCTTAAGGTTAATGTAGAGTTTTCAAATCATATAGGTGCTTCTTGCTTTATTCGCGATACTATTTTTGATGGGTATCAGACTCTCTTTATTTACATTCTACCCTCAGCTCAGTTTTCTAATAATCACTCAGCCATTCAGTCCAGTACAGTGATTTGTCGAGCAGCCTATTTCTGATCTTCTGGCCACAGGTTCAGTTGTCGAGGCGCGTGTGCTCCTGCTGTTGTTAACCCGTTGTCAGTTTCCATACAGTTGGAGTTCTGGAAGAACAATGTTTCTTATCTCAATTCCAGTGTTTTGCAGACGTTGCTCGCAGACTATCTCGTATTGTATACTCGGATGTTAGTGCTATTGGATTGGCTGCTTTCATTGCCATTGGTAACTTGCCTGTTTTTGCGCAAAAACTGAGATTCTATGTAGACGTATACCAGATTTAGTACCACGTGGAGAGAACTCCACTCTGTTTGTTTTGCTTTGAAAAGTTTGCCCATCTTCTTTCAGGGTGCTCTGTTAAGTGGTTTACAGACAACCAAACTGTACCTTTTATCGTCGATTCTGGTAGTATGAAACTGTGTTCGCTTCAACTCGCCGGTGATATATTTGATACCGCCAAGAAAGTAATATCAAAATCGAGGCTGAGTTGATACCTCGTTCAGCTGATTACTTATGCAAGATCGTCGGTTGATGACTGGTCAGTTAAAGATAGCTATTTTCATGAAGTAACCTCTTATTTGGGTCCCTGTTCAATTGATTACTTTCCCAGTTTAAAAAAAAAAAAAAATCAAGTTTTCCCAGTTTCTATTCGAATATTCCCTAGCATTTAGTTGGCTAGGAGAAACCTGTTGGCTAGTGCCACCTGTTTTCGTTAGTTAAAAATGTCTTCCGCCACATATGTTTTTGTTAATAGAACTGGTTACTCTTTATTGGCCTTTCAGCTCCCTTTTGGCCTTTAATTTTTGGTGGATCGTAGGTGGGGTTTCAGATCTTTTGTTATTGATTTTCTCTTGAGAACGGTAAAGATGTTTATCTCCATGGGGCAAATAATAGTTCCCTTTTGGCTCGGAGAATTTTAGTAGCTTGTCGGCGCTGTACAGTCTAATGTCCAGTAGAATCTGTCTATGGAGAAGTCATGCCGCGTGGTCACGATTAAGCTGTTTTAGGCCGTTGGGCCATGTCATCTTTGTGCGGGACCGCCCGTTTATCATGTGTTGATCTTAAATGATTGCACTGTTTTAGGCCATTGGGCCATGTAATTTTTGTGCGGGACTGCCCGTTTATCGTGGGTTGATCTTAGGTGATTGCACTGTTTTAGGCCGTTGGACCATGTCATCTTTGTGCGGGACTGCCCGTTTATCACGTGTTGATCTTAGGTGATTACACTGTTTTAGGCCGTTGAGCCATGCCGTTTTTTTGCAGGACTGCCAGTATATAGTGTGCTGAATGCAGGATTTACGCCTCTGGGCCTTCCTTATGTTCTGATCTGCGTGTTGTTGCATTTTTGCTTTTTCTAATTGTTCTCACATTTCTTTTGTTATCTTTCAAGTCTACAAGGGGATGAGTGTTTACTTCAAAGGTTGCCCACTCAAGAGATCCAGACGGCTTCGCAAGTCGACGGAAGGTCTTCCCTTGCGTCCCTCTAAAGTAAAGGCCCCTCCAACAACAGAGCGTTATTCAAGTGACTTTCAAACATTTAGAGAATGGTCTTCGCGCTTTGAGGAAGTCGCTTGTTTGCCGTCTGATGAGACGTCAGTTGCTCCTTATTTGGAGTATTTTGCTGCAGCAGAGTTCCCTCTACTCCACACTTGAGTCTGCCTGTTATGGCATAAATTGGCACACCATCGGTATGGCTTTCCGATTTGCGATTTGACTTGAAGTGTTCTCGAGGCGGCTAAAATTGAGCTTGCAAAACCTGTTTCCATAAAAAGGGGGGCGCTGTTACTCCCGAGATGATTTTGAGGATATATAGTAGGTTTGCGGACCCCCAGGCTAATCCTTCTAATCTTCGCTTAGCTGCAATTTGCGTGACTGCCTAACGGCTTTTCTCCGCCGCAACGAGTTAGCTAGCCTTCGTTGTTGTGACGTTAGTTTTTGCGATACATTTGTCAGAATTTATACATGTGAGAGCAAATCAGATGTTTATTATATGTAATTTTTAGTTTTAATTTTATGAATTTATTTTCTCGAAGATATAGCATATTTTGCTCTCAAAAAATTCGTAGTAAAATAAAGTTTTAGACTTGGCATGCGTGTGCGGAACTAGGATATCTTATACACTTGTTTGATCTACATAGCTTAAGAACAGGGACCGCTAAGGAGCAGGTATCAGCAATCTACACTTTTTATGTCACGGCAGATGGAAGACTGATCGAGCCAAGGACGGCTAGCTTCTTACGGCTATATTAAGATAAGTTAGAATCTTTACTTTCAGTGTCTTGAAGTTTGCACACTTAGATTCCTTTGTTCTCTTTCTTTATTTTCGAAAGCGGGCATCAATAAACGAGATGCCCGCCCCTGATGCTGTGTTTGTGTTTATTAAGATTAGTTACAAAATATTTTATAATCGTTTCAGGGTGATTAGAGTATAAATATATTTTGTAACGTTTCGCTAATTACACTGGAGTATGTTCACTATGTATGGTTCGTGTTAACTGTAGAAGTATTTTAGGCGTGAATCTCTAAGGGGCTAGTAGGCTATTTAAGAATTTGTAAGTTATGCAAGAGCCACTCGAAGGCATCTCTTTCAACTTTGCTTTTTAATTTTTCTGTTTATTCACTGCTGTATTTTCTTTATGATGATGTAACGCTCGCTGTATCCTCCATCAATAAACGAGATGCCCGCCCTTGATGCTGTGTTTGTGTTTATTAAGATTAGTTACAAAATATTTTAAAATCGTTTCAGGGTGATTAGAGTATAAATGAACTTATTGCTTCCTTCCATTTTTTGTGAAACAATTTATGACACAGCCACCTTTATAGCGGAGCTCCCAGCGGCTGCCGCCAAGCGGAGCCCCATAACTATAGAAACAGAACCACATGCACGCGAACAAATAGAAAACCACAGAACTATTTTTTCATGGTCAACATGTCTAGCAGTGTGGATCATGGCGGGTGCGCCCAACAAAGCCAATGCCGCAGAACATGGCGGCCATAGTTTAATCATACATGTATGATATTGGACATCCATGTCATGGTCAATTGACAGCTGTCAAAACAAGGTATCTGCTGACCAGTATTATGTGACCATATCACAGGCTCAGGTTAAGAGCTCATCAAGGTCACATGTTTTTTAAAAGTTGACCGCTGACAAAGTACCGGTTTTCTATTGGATTGTGGGCTCAAACTAGGTTAACTTGTTGATCAGGGCCCGGTTGATCAGGGCCGGGTTGTTCAGAAGGTATACTAATGTTTTTCACTGCTTATGTTTAATGTAGTTTGAGATTATTGAAACTCAAAACAGAAGGCCAGACATTATAAACAGAAAACCTCAACGCAAAGTTGCAAAACTCACATCAAAATCCTGGGTTAGCTTACTCGGGCTTTAAGCAACCTCGCCCAGGAGCTCCACTTTTAGGCTTGGCTAAATCTAAATATTACAATGTTTACAAATGACTCAGTGGTGGCGTGAATTTGTACATGTATTTTGTAACATAATCGTGCATTGCTATTTGCCTTCATGCTGTACATCCATCAATAGTTCAGTTTTTTTTTTTTTCATAAAATATGCTATTAATACTCTCTACCTTTTAAAAAATACTGGAATTCTACATAGCCTTAAGACACTTTCCAAAAGTGACTGTAAAAAGATACAGTTAAAAGTATGACAGCTGTACAGTATTAAGAACAGCATACAGGAATATAATGAGATCCATTCCCTACTGCAAAATTGCAACATTGCAACATTCACAATGAAAAAATCCCCCTGGCTTTAATGGTAAATATAACACTTTGTGGATGAACACTTACAGCATTTAGGCTGCCATTAATAATTTTATAATTCAACTTCAATAATTGATGTGTTTTTTTTTTCTCCACGAAGATTGTGGACTACAGGGACTGTTAACTACTGAGTGACCCCATCAAACATATAATTTTGTAATTAAATTATGTCAAAAATTAATCAGTAAGCTATAAGTAAGGTATACCATATACACATATTTTGCCTTCACTACATGTAGACAATTGAACACACTCGGAGGTTTTGATGCATATGTGCATTTGGTCAGCCAAATCCAAGATGTGTTTAATTAAGACATCAGTAAAATTACAGCTAAATGGATAAAAAATATATCCTACATGCACCAAAGTTGAACACGTAAACCCCCTCAAAAAATTGAAAAATAGGGACCGTGTATCCCCAAATGCAGTGGCACCAATGGAATCATCTCCGTGTAGAGCTTTCTCTGCATGCAGGGTCATTGATTGATGTAGAAAAAATAGTTCATGTTCATGTGCAAAAGGGGAATATGGAGGTGCTATTAGCAATTTACCACGTTTCAGAAGAGTGTATGGATTTAGTATTTTGGAAAATTATGTTCCATACTTGCTGCATCAGCAAGCCTAGTGTAATACTAATCATCCATTCGACATTTCAACAACAACAACAAAACCGAGGAAAACTACATAATCACAATATGCATATCACTACACCTGAATCAAACGAACGATGCCAGAAATGTTACAGAAAATTCGTTTAAGATTGATTATCATTCCAGTTAAAGCCAACAAATGCATTTAGAAGCCACAAAACGTCCAAAATCTCAAAGACTTGCGGTGTTCAAGTTTAATAATTATTCGCGCCAAAGCGTAATTTGAAGATTATTTTTGCCGACGGCTTTGTAGTCCTTTTTTCGGCCGTAGCTTTACCAGTCTTTTACCAATAACCTTAAAAGAAATTCAGCCAAACATTTCACTAAACCGAATAAATTAAACAAACAAAACGAGGAAGTCTCCATAATTTGTAAACGCAGTATGCATGACAACATACGAGCGTCAAAAGCTGTCAAGGAGAGCAAAGCGATGGTTTTCCTTCTTCCAAAGGTAAACAGAAGAAGAAATTATAACAGTCTACAAAGCGGCTGTCCTTACTAACACAAAGAAAACTTCAAAACTCGCCTGGCAGTATTTACAAATACAGTTTTATTACTTTTAGACGTGAGGTTATCGATATACGGCGAAAACGACAGGAAACTAAACTTGTTTAAACTTTATATTAAACAACGACTCTAGTCTTATTGTTTGAAACTTATCAAATTTCTCCCAGTATGCTTCCAAATCAGATAATCTGGGAGACTTGCAAACTCCTATTGAAGATATAAGCTTAACTTCTAAGCTTGTCTTGCCGAAGCAACTACATAATTTTTATGGAAAACGCGAAAGTTTCTATGTAACAAAGTCGCTTACCACAATTTGGCAGTTCACTTCAGTTTGAATCCTATAAGCAGAAACTTCCAGCAAAAGTTGCGAAGACTGAACTGAACTAATCTTTTCGATAGATCAACGAATCAACCACTTTTTTCCCGCTGTGATTTTTCCTCTAAACACAAGAAACACATTTGATTTCGCTTGTTGATCACCTGATCATGTGACTTCTTGCACGGCTGCACATCTCGACGCGCGAAGTTCTGTAGTTTTCTGAGTAAATTTTTCGGGTATTCCAGCTCTTTTCTATAGCCGTCGTTCGCTCTGCCTCACGGCATTGTTCGGTATTATTTCATATCCTTTCTCTAGCCCTCACTCGATCTAATTCACCGCATTGTTCAGTACTATCTCGCCTCCTTTCTAGCCCTGGCCCGCTCTTTCGCGATCGTCTTCGCCACTTCTTTGGCTGTTAATCCTTGCTCTCTGCCGTTCTCTTTCACGTTCTGCTTCAGTTAAACCCTATCTTGAAAACGTTAGATCAACCTCTCCGATCGTTTGTTAACATTAAAAATAGAAGTAAGTTTTTTCAGTCCCTGACTTTTCTGAAAAATCCCGCCCAGGACAGATGGCATTCCTTATCTTCCCCGTGAGGACTACCTCGAGACGCCCCTCCCCTCCCCCAGAGTCTGTACGGACGGCGTTCGCTCGTTCGTACGCTGACGTCATAACCAAATTTTCTCGGCTTGATGGGTTACCAATTTTATTTACCCATGGTGCTTCGCTGGCGCGCTTCGCGCGCTGAAGCTCCGCTACTAGCAAAAATCATAGACGGCACTGACAGTTGCTGCCAAAACTTCACTTTCTTCGCTTCAAAAATTAAGTCATACAAACGGCTCACAAAACACTCACTGTGGTTAAGATGGCCCGTGTGAACATGAAGACTTGTGAATAACATTGTGAACTTGAAAATCCCGATTAGACAAAGTAGAACAAGGAGCAAGAACGATAACCAAAGGTTTTAAGAGTCGCTACCTCTAAACATTGAGAATCCGACGACAGGTCGGAAAATTCGAATTTTCTTTTATTGTATCAAAAAGACCATTTTGGTGAACTCTTCTCAGAAAGATACTTTAAAGCATCCAGCGAAGTCACATTTTTGTGAAATCTAGGAAAGTTCGAAACACCGCTCAATCAACCAAGATGGTCGATGGAATTTAGTCAGCAATGCGCATTTTCAACAGGCCAGTACAGAACGAAGGGAACTTGCCTGGGTTTCATATTCACAGAGTTTGTAATTTACGCTTGGATAATTTCTTCTAGCGGAAATCATCTTAAAGTAAATATGTTTCGCCTACCTCTTCGTCGTTTGAAAATTATAACTATTCTAACATGGCTCCGAGGCTTTCGGGTCGAAATTGTATTTATTTATTTATTTATTTATTTTTTTTAAGTTCCTTTTGTCTCTCAATTCCCAAAAGAGACGTGAATACAAAGAAAACAACACCAAATATAGGGGTTTGTCCTGAAAACTACGGAGCCATGTCGGAATATTGATATATCGAACATGGCCTACTGCGTCCCATTAGACGACCGAGCGGTGATGTGCGTGAGAATAGATCGATTTCGATATATTAAAATTCAGCCTAACACAATAGACCTCGACACGAGGCTCTTGGGAATAAACCCCACAACCTCTGCAGTTATTCCCCAGAGCCTCGTACAAGTCTATTTCCCGTACGCGCAATACTAACAATAAAAATATATTCGGCTTGGTTAAGGAAATAACTTCGCCTCTATCTAACGCTTTATGGATAGCCATTAACAAACGTTTCCATGTTCGCCAGAAAAGCAGTCAGCCACTTTCCCTCTCTTCCTTACAGAGGAAGGGAGGCTGCGTGGGAAGCAATCTTTCCAGGCTTCTTTTTAAACAAATACAACCTAAGCCTGTGCGGATCAGAGAAGCGAGCAATATTCTGCCAGCAAAGAGATAAAGGGGAATTTAAAATTTGATAGTCGATAACACGAGTTGTTGTCATTTCTCGTTTTAGTAACGTTTACTAGAGGAAAAAAACAAGGATCTTACCTGTTTTTATGTCGAATTGCAGAAGCACTACACTCGTCACTGCTTTGGGGAACCCGAAAAAATTCGGAAACACTCGCCTCTGCCTCGCCGGAATTCTCACAGCACGTGTTGTCTACCCAAACTCCGTTCGTCAATCTAGATCAAGAACTCTATTGTCGGGAACATCGACTTTTCTGAGAAGATTTAAACACTAACCAACTTCTAGGGTCATACACTACGGATTTCTCTTACAATTCTAAGCCTTGTTGAAAAGAACGAGGAAGGGGAAGATGCAAAAACACTTGAGGACGTGCAATAAACTCTTCTAGTTTTATTGCCATAGCCTTGGTGCTCTAAGACCAGAGAATTGTAAGGTCTCAAAAAGCTAAAAATTATTTGATAACCCCTCTCCCCTCTTTTTTATTTTTTTTATTTTTTTTTTATTTTTTTTTTTTATTTTAAGGATGTGCGATGCCAATGACAAGATGACTATTGATCAAAGCGCATTTATCCTCTAAACTCCATTAATATGTTAAAATTACATATAACGAGATATGGGGCCATTGCATTGAACTGTTTTTTTTTTATTTTTCCTTATCATTTTACCAAGACGTGATGCATGGCTTTGATGTGTTTCTCTCCTTTATCTGGATGGTGCTTTGCCACGTTTCCACAATAGTAAGTTGCTATACAAACCTGATTCTGGAGTCACAAAAATGGCATTTTTTGTCATTTTGATTTATTTTTAAGGATGCTGATCATCGGGGGGTACTTAACAAAGTTTAATACGGAGAGGCTCCGCCCCGAGGTCCAACCCCTTACCCTTTTATATACCATTTTGGCAAAATAGGCACCCCTTTTATATTCCTTTTATTAAAAAAAAGGTACCCCTTTCACATACCTACTTTACAACACTGCACCCCCTTTCTAAACCCTTGTAACGTCTATTCGAAATATTTTACTTAAAGGCCCTGTTAAATACCTAAATGACCGATTTCCCTACCCTTTTATATACCCCAACTTGTGAAATCCCCACCCTTTTATATACCTGAAGCCTGAAAAAGGTACCCCTTTCTGGCGGAGCCTCCCCGTACAGGCCATTGAAAGGAGTAACCCCCCCCCCCCCCTACCCCGATGCCGATTCTTGCCTGTGATGCCTCATTGTGCTCACACACAAAATTGATCCAATAATGCTCTGATATTCTCTTCGGTGCTCGGAGTACTACTGGTGTATGCAGTTACGTCTTTCCAATTTTGACGCTAGTTCGGGGAATCCTACTGCAGCCGTAAGTAACTGTAGCTCCTTTCAAATTCAAATCAGTAATTTCCATTGTAAAAGTGTACTCAATGAAGCCGGATTATCCCCGCCTTTGATCCAATCAAATTATTTGAACAGATTTAAGAAGAATTGTGACTGGAGTATTTTAGCGTACTTTATGAGAGCACAGATACATGTTTGCGCCACTTTTACTCCTTTGGAATTATTATTCGAATGCCTGAGGAAATGAATGAAATCTTTGTCATCAACCAAACAAACAACAACAGCAACAACAAAAAACAAAATATAAAGAAACAAACTCAAGAAGTAGGGAGAAACAATCGAATCCTCCTCGTGTCTCCCCCTACACGTTCGTGCTCTACCGCGTTCTAAATGCTTTACAACAGAACAGAGAAGGGGGGCGGGGGTCATTGTCAGTGCATGGCGGGTTTGGCAATAAAGCAAATACACGCCAGAACATCACAACTGCTCTGCTCATTTTGCATAACCACTTAATTTAGTCCACATTCGCTCTACCTTCCCCCAGTATCGAATCCAAACCAATGAAGTCTAAAGATAACATCTCATTTAAGCTTGATTCGAAGTTTAATCAAATTGATAATTTGAAAAGGAAATATAGAGTATCACAGCTGTCTAACCTGAATTACAATGATATCATCTTTTACTTTAGTTATCGCGATGCACTAGCGATAATCTAGTTCATGGTATACTTGAATTATAAAGATCGCATCTCTTGGTAAGAAATTAAATAACTTGAAAAGGCAATATGGAATACCACAGCTGTACAACTTGGATAACGATTATATCATAGTTATCCCGATGTACATATAAGCGACCGGATTTCATCATACACAGTACAGGGGCTCTAACGATTCCAAATATGCTTCACACTGTAGATTATGATTCTTTGATTCTATCGAAAAATGATTTTGCACTCCTTTTGTCACAAGACTTCTGTCATCATCCTCCTTTGTCACATGTTTCAGATACACATTCTCCACAAGGAAACACAATGAGTGTATTTTAGTTCTGTTCCAATCTCATAACAACTTTTACTTTGACAAGCAGAAAACAAAATGAAAGAACCTTAACCAAAGTGAAAAAAGTAGAGAAAATAGAAATGAGTTGACTTGCAAAATTATCTAATTCCTATTTTTTTTTGTAAAAAAAAAATTAATTTGTACTTAATATGAAAGGAATCGTCCAGAACGCTGGATCTTAAACTGCAAACAAAGACCTAAGATTATTTTCGACATTAATTACTTCACATGCATCTCTCGATAGAAAACAGAGTATTTTAAAACACTATTAATTTACGACAAAATTTTACAATTCCTTGTTGATCTTTAAATGATTTTTTTTTAGTGTTAAATTTGATGTTTTTGACCAGGTATGCATGTCACTGCACCAAGATATATCCCATGCCTTTAGTGTGCCCGCCTGGAGCCTCGTTTCCACACGTGTTGGAGTCATCATGATATCCTCCTGTACCAAACCCGATTCTCGAGTCACAAGTGACGCAGTCGTTTTCGTTGTTACCAAGGATACCAATTCTTGCTTTAGAAGCTTCATTACGGCTACTTAAAGCGTTGAACCCTTCCTTGCCACAGTTGACCTGTAAGGAGGCCTGTGGGCCAATCAGCGTCTTCCACGTGTTACGACCCATCGAGGTGGCACGGTATTGCCCGTCAGCAATCAGTGAGTACAGAGAGTTGGCCTGCTTGTTTAATACTATAAAATTAATACGTTCGTCGATCTTCATGCCGAGACAGATTTTGTGGAAGGATGTGTTCCAGTAGCTTGGTATCTTAGTCTCTGTGGCGTCAAACCCAGTTTCCCCTCCACGAAGATTATGCACATTTGTATCACTCCAGTACATCGAGGAATAGTGGAAGGTGTTCTTAATGAAGAAAAGAAATGAATTGTTTACCTATCGCCTCTCGTGCACACATTAGATCATTTTCCTTTTTATTACGTTATTTACGTGTTGTTTTTGTTGTTGTTGTTGCTGTTGCTGTTTTCACTTTTTATTTCCTTGTCGTGGTTGCTTTAATTTTAGTGCCGTTGTTATGGTTGCCGTTGATGTACTGGCCGGCAGAGATAACAACTGTGACTATTACGTAACTGACCCTTAAGCAAACAACGTCCGTGCAGCTTTAAAGGTCAAATGAACCAAAATTTAGACATTTTTTCATTTGAGCTCAATGTGTTCATTAGGTATCAAATAAACATATTCTGAAGTTTCAAACGAAAGTGTTCCGGAGATGTGGAATGTTGAAATCACTGTTTTTTATCCTTCATAATCGTAGAGCGGTCGGGAAAATTGTCGGATAATTGTCGGAAATAAAACTTGTAACGTCACTTTTGGCGAGCTCAAGAAATGCGGGAAATTTGAAACTGTTTTGATTTCAAGTTCACAGTGAACTTCAGAGGAAAGCTACTCAAAATCAAAAGTTAGCACTTTCAAGTCCCCCCATGACCAGAAACGTAAAAGAAAATGGCTTATAAAAGTGAAAAGAGAATACTTCATGCCCTCGAAGCATTTGTGCGTATGTGTAAAATACTTTACCGAAGACAGCTTTGAACAAAATCTTGTAGTAAGGAGTTTCTTGGGACCCTCTTTAATTTCAAGCTTCGTCAACTTTTAGTCAAAAAAGACACGGTACCTACGATTTTTAACTTCATTATGGTACGTTGCAAGCGGGCAATTGAACAAAAAACAACGAAAAATAAGCGAATAATGCCAAACCCTTGGTGGGACTGGTGAGGTACTGATAGCTAAATTCTCGATCACTTCCATACAGAGGTTAGCAACAATGGGGCTAACTGGACTGCCCATTGAACAGCCGTGGATCTGTTTGTATATGCAGTTATTATAGACAAAATAATTGTTTGAAAGAGTGAAATCCAGTAGAGAAATGATGTCATCTGTGCTGAGAATTGTTCTGGATCGTAATGTGTTGTCATTGTTTAATTTGCTCCGAATGCATTCACAGGCTTTGTTGACTGGAATAGCTGTGAAAAGCGACACAACGTCATATGTCTCCCTTACATCAGCGGCCTAACCGAGCCCCTCACAAGATTACTCCGCAAAAATGATATCCGAGTTGTCAACAAACCACTTAAAACCCTTCAACAAGAATTCCCGTCACCAAAGTTCAGACAACCCTCAGATTTTCCATGTAATGTTGTTTACAAAATTCCATGTAAAGACTGCCCTTGGAATTACATAGGAGAAACCGGAAGATGTTTCCAAACCCGAAAAAAGGAACATCAACGAGACCTGAAGAACTATTCAAATGGCTCTAATGTTGCCAACCATGCGTGGCTAAACAATCACTCCATTGATTTCGACAATGCTTGTGTCATTGACAAAGGCAATTACCGCGTTCGAAAAACACTAGAATCTTGGCACACAGCAAAACCCGTCGACGCGGATAACAACTCAAAACCGTTGCCTAGGCAATATTCTATTTTATTGTAATCAGGCCTCATTTACATTTTTATCTTCTAGCTTTTTCACGCTTGTTTTTATTCTCAATTTTTCGCACCCCATTCGTATATATTTTCGCCTGCACGCCACATTTTTCATTCGTTAAAGGCTATAGACTGATAGCCGAAAGCTTATGTTTTTAATACATTTTTAACCAGAGAACGTTTTTATTCCAATATGTCTTATCCTGGTTACAGTTCTATTTTTTTGTTAATTATGTCTGAAATTTGAGGTTAATTCCAGTCCTAAACTGTAGTCGTTTTGTTTACTTTTCCTTCGCTCTGACCTTAGCGAGAAAGAAATATATATCGGTAGCAATACAATAAACAGGTAGAATGTAAAAATGCTTTCTGCGACTTTTTATTCGGTCGCCAAGGAGTAGCTCTATCTCTTTTTAGTCACTATTTGATTAATTCCTTACAGAAGACTTGCTTCGACCAAAGGAAAGTGGCGAGCAGATCGATGGAGAACGTCACCGTAATCCGAAAATAGTTTCCGTTCAGCCTAACGTAAGAGAGTTGTGTAAGAATGAAGAAAATTCTGAATGGCTGTTGTCTATGTTACATCCTTCCAACGCCATTGTGTTCTTACGAAGTTAATTAGGCTCTACAACATCTATAGCCTATCAGCATGTGGTCTCGTACGGCGTAATACAATATGACGAGACAAGATGTCAGATACTTCTGATATTAGCCTGGCATTCCTGATGAACAAGACGTGTGATACATCTTCAACATGTTAATACTCCTTCAAGGTCTTAGGGGATTACATTTTTAGCCTTTTAAAAGTCTCATTATAATACGTATGTATATCTCGCCTTCGTCTGGCTTAGTAGTTTATTGGTTTATCTCTAAATTACCTTTGATGAAACTGGCGCACAGTTATTTAAAGCAATCAAATTATAATTTTGAATACAATTTTCGTCTCAGTTTGAAATAAAACTGAATTAATTAGAGTCGTACCTTGTTGCCGTCAATCTTCATGACTGGTGTCCATCCTCCATCTCCACATCCAAAATTTCCAATGTGACAGTAAACGGAAAGAAGTTTAGAATCAACTTTGAGCGTAACTAGCTGACTCCTGTTCAAACTGTTGAATATAAAGAAACGTCTGATTAGAGCAAGGGGTTTCGAGGGTAACAAATCTCTCATACCTTAATTGTGTCATTAAGTATTAGTCTCAAATCTTTGAGTTAGAGACATTCTGATTATTTCATACAAGGCGTTGTGACATTGCTACGGTGATTATTATTTCAGGCCCTATGGAGCACGGTCATACATCAGTAAGCGTTTTTTGTCTTAAGGACTTTCGCGCGAGAAATTTTCCAACATTGATTTGTTTTCCTAGACTTTTACCACTGTAAGATGATGAGTTAGTTATGCCAGAAAAGAAAAAATAAATAAATAAATAAATAAATAGAATAAAATAAAAAAAAAGGAGTCGGTGGGTTATGCACTTCGTTTTGAAGAGAACATGCCCGGAAAAAAACACCCTAAATATGAAAAAAATCGGGCTTCGTTAGCGACCCCAGCTGCAGTGTTTGTAAGCCCAAAAATATTGTAATTAGATCTTTGAAGTGAAACGTTCTCTGCCAAATATTGTTTAAGGGGACCTATTAAGTGAATTTAGTCAACTGGTAAGGTTCCCTAACGAACAAGTTCGCATTAAGCGACCATAGTTCACGCGCCTTGCAGCCACACGATGGCAGGATTCGATGTCCCGTGGACAGAAATCTTGAATTTTTTTTAACTTTCCACATTTATTTTTGTTCATTTCTAGACATTGTGGAGATAATTGTAAATAAAACCTGTTTCTGGAAAGAAAAGTAGGGTCACCGAACGTCCAAGATCGTTAAATCCAGGCAAAGCTATAGGAATGGCCATCTGCCCTATCATTGTTCATTTTACTACTTAGCGCGCGCTCTCACGCATGACCGGGCGTGTAAATTTGCGTGCGCAGTAAGGATGCGCAGAAACAGTTAGTGCAAACGTCCTTAAGTAGGAAAAAAATCCACAGATTGTCGAAGTAGCTAGGAAAGTATTGAAGGAATATCTGAAGGCAAAAATAATTAAAAGAAAATAATAATTACAAAAATGAATAACGTAAAGGCAAAGGTTCTTAAAAAAGGGAATGGAGTCTCCGTCAGTAGTACCTCTGCTACAACTGGACTAAGTCATGCTCCTAAGTTCTTGCATTTATTGTGGCGAGCATTTTGCTTTTGTAGACAGCCCAAGTGATTTTTCGCGCATTTTATTATATTATCATCCATGCAACGGCGTGATAACATTAGCCGACGAAGAACTGCGTATCATCTCTAAAAACAGCATACATTAAAAGGACTACTTTGAAAGCGAGGGCGTCCTATTGGAGGATCATAAATTCTTCCATACACTTTTTTTTTTTTCTTACGTGGAGAAATGATACTTAGCGTTGCGAATCATATCTGCATTTAATCACTCGGGGCTCTTCAGATTGCGAGTCATCATGAACGTGATTGATGCATAAATGGTTACCTAAAATGATATATACCAATCAATTTATCTTAACTGATGTTTTTATTAGTGAAAAATATCAACCACCCAAAAGTATCCAAAACGCCTGTAGTATTTTTGATAGTGGAATATATTTTTTAATCAGGATCATATTTAAACAAGATCCCATGACAGGCTCCTGATCAAAGTGAATTCGATTGCATCCAGCAAATAACTTGTGATCTTCCACTTACATGTTCTTGTCATACATTTCCTTGCATGTCGAGGCAACTAGAACAAATACAGGAAAAATACATGTTACCTTACATCCGCGGTGCTAGGAAAATTTTGTGTAAAAAGGAGAGCAAACCAGCCTGCGTGTCACAAAGGAAATAGAAGATTTCTGCGCGAAGGCTAAGAGCTGAAATCAATTCTCAAGAAAATCGAGATAAAGAGATGTGATCAGTTTTTAATTAGTCAATTTGTATATATCAATTTTACGGCCTCCTTTAAAGTTTAAAGTTTATTCGGCAACGAAATGAATGGAAAACTATGGTTGCATTATGCCAGAATATCAATTTCTCTTACGGATTTTCGTTTAAAGTGCCACTGACCCCATTTTTTTTTTTTTTTTTTTTTCCCCTTTAATCAAATCCATTAGTTTCCCTGATTACTTCAGCGAAAAAATTATCTCGATTGATAAAATCCCTGCGTTTCTGCAGGCGTTTGAACATGTAATTTCTACGTTCACGACCGCGCAAAGTGGGATCTGCGTGAGTCGGGCTATTAGTGACGTCACTTCGGGAACCGCACTAACTTTTGACTGAGTATTTCGAATGCTGTCAAAACATTTTTGGGTTATTTGTGATTCCTATTTTATCAAAACTGGACAAGAGTTTTACGTGAAAGAATTGTATCATCTAGCATTACAATTCAGAGTCTAGCTACGATTTGGACGGCTGCGATGTATATATATATTTTTTTCCATTTCGAAGTGCGGGTCGCCAGTCGAGATTGCCGCGTTGTAATTGAGGCTAAGATCGACAATTTGCTGGTCCATTTCGGTTATAAAAAATCATGGCTGAAGAGTCAACTTACAGCTCTTAAAGAGTTATAAGAATGTCAAGGAACACGGGGAGTTGGTAATTTGACTTTAAGGAACGTGCAGATTTCGGAGTGTCAAAACATTTTTAGATTCAAACATTAATTTCCCCCGAAATACAAGATAAAATGCGATGCAGTCGAAGTCCACTCCTGCCTACTTCTCCAAGTCAACGATTGAAAATAGTTTTAACATGATATAAGCAGAGATGTCGGCAAGCAATATCCGAGGGTGAGGTACTTTTCGCTTTATTATAGTCGACCGACCGTAGTATAGGCATAGTCAATTACGTATACTGCGTACGAACAGAAACACCGCAAGCTACTCAAATCTGCATATTTCGTACTAGTAAATCTTGAAAAATCCTTCCACAAGATCATGAAAGGAGGTTCAGTATAGTATCAGTTAAATGAAATCATTCCCACTTCACTGTTATTTCGCATGAAATGTTGATATTACGTACACTAATAACCTAGGAGCTCTCGACTTATTAGTTCGCGTTTCGTTTGACTGACAAGAGCATTCTTCCAGCACGACAAACTCCGTCGGTAGCTATAGAGTCGAATCCGTTAATCGTCTTTTTTTTTTTTTTTTTCACTTTCCTCATATAATTATAAATGCTTGATTCATTCTGAGTTGTAATTTACACATATTTTGTTCCTCAAAGACGAAGCTCAAAGAACAAAACAATTCTGTATTCGAAATTGCCATTGCGAAACACGCCTCCATCGTGCGTGTGTTTTTATTAAAATCCACAAATACAATGCCATTTCGAAGCCTCAACAATCTTAATCACTTTGAGGTAGGACTTAGGTTTCTTTTACTATTCGTTTAGAAAAGTCTCTATTTCGAGTACAAAGACAACGCGATCCGTTTAATTTACCGTATAATTTTCTCACCTATAGTTTCCATTATTTATTTCGGTCTGGGACTCGGAGGATCGTTTGAGCTCGGAATAGTTAGATGGCTTCCAGCTTATCCCAAATTCGTGTCTTATGCAGTACCTTGACAATGTCAAGCTTTTAACTAGAGATAGAAAAGAATACACAGGCCATGAAAACTTCTAAGTTTTTACAGTAGCGGCGAATCCGAATCGGAAAAATCCCCGATGGCTCCCCGGCTTTAGCTTGGCACAGATCAAGTTTCTGGTCAAGTTTCATGGAGATAGCGGTATTGAATGAGGAGGAATACTCTATCCTACGTATCCTGTATTGCTTCAGCCTCCAAAAACACATATTCCTTCCATTCTGCAAAGATTTTGACACACACTATCACATGCTCGCGTATATTCTTCTCAGGCCCCGTCCACACGTATCCGGATATTTTTGAATCCGCAACTTTTTTTTCGCCCACACGCATCCGACGAATTCGGCAGCGAATCCAGATATATATTTTTAATCCGCTCTCCAGAGTGAATCCAGATATTTTCGAATCCGATGACGTAGCAAAATCGTGTGCAGTCTCAAAACCAGTACCGAACAATAAACCAATATGGCGGCATAACGTGTAGGCCCAGTTTCTCTTGAGTTAATCCGGATACGGTCGGATGCGTGTGGACAGGCGAATTCGATTTGACGAGGAAATTTTTGAATCCGGAAAGAAAAAGTTGCGGATTAAAAAATATCTGGATACGTGTGGACGGGGCCTTGGAAACAAAATATTGTTATTCGCGAAATGACGCCGGTCAGAGGCCAATTCGTCCCATTCTCCGCTATTACTCGGTCGTGAACATGGAAAAGGACAATATTACAAACTTTGAAAATTTATACAAAATTAACGAAAATAGCTACAACGACAATTTTTTTCGCAGTGATGATCAGGAGAATAAATAAATTTATATTAGCGAAACAAAAATTTTGGGGGTCAGTGGCACTTTAACGTCATGGATTTGAAACAATCTTTTTTTTGTTCAACGTAGTACGTGCATGTAGCATACACAGATCACTCACCTATGTTGCAATTTTGTCCGTCTCCATGGTATCCAGGTTTGCACGTACAGTTGTATGAACCCTTGGTATTATTGCAAACAGCGTCAGAACTGCAGTTGTGGGTTTCCGTAGCACACTCATCAATATCTGAGAAAAAAACAGCAACAAAAACATAGTACATAATCAGTGTAGCAGTTGCTTGGTCTAGGAGAACAAATAAGACCAACTTTGTTTAGTTGACAAGTCGTACTATATTTAAAGTTCTAAAAAAAGGAGTTTGAAACAGATCTAAAAAACGTGAAAACTAAATTAATTATGTAATTAATTAATTAATTAATTAATTGTGCGAGCATTTTGGAAACAGGCGTAAAAATAAGGACAAAAGGCTATTTCTAGAGTCATTACATTCATTCCTGGACAAGAACTCTGTCAATGAAAGAGCACCCTTCCCATGGGTTTATGCATCATTGGTTTCCTCCCGAAGGGGCAACGAGCAATGACGTCCTAGCAACATATTTGCATTTCGTGACTCTTGATGAGTACATCTCTCTGAAGAAGACCGCAGAAGGCGGTTGAAAGTTCAGTTTTAACGTTTTTTAGATCTGTTTTAAACTCTTTTTTTTAGAACTTTAATCATGGGCACAGATCGCTCCAACAGTTTCATACTATAATATTCCTCACAACTTTGATGCAATGGAACTTCACCTTCGCATTCCTTTCCGTCTCCAGAAAATCCTTGCTTGCATCTGCATTGGTATGAACCTTTTGTATTGTTGCAAGTCGCATCAGGACTACAGTATGGCGCCGCTGAAGTACACTCGTCGATATCTGAGTGCAAAAAATGTTTTTCTGGCAATGAATGCATTCACCACGTAAATCTAGAGACCGTGCCTTGTCCATCTTATAGAAACATGCAAGTTGTGCCAGAATAGTGATGCATGTATATCATATTTAGAAAAACTGTCATAGCCCTCGTGTTAGTTACGTTTTAAAGCTGAGAAAGGTTTAGACACAGTTTGGTCAGCGAATAGCACTGCGCATGTAAAAATCCAGCAGGCGACGTAGAACACCGAAAGAGAACAGGCACCGAACGAAAATATTCCGGCATTACTTTTTCTTTTGTTTTTATGCAGTGAAAACGACGCTCCTAAAAATAAAAATAACAACGGCTTCCGGACTAAAATCAAGCAAAGTCAGATGCACATACTGTGCTTTCCCTTGAAAAGATCATATTACGTGTACCTTTGTCGCAGTATTCGCCCGTGAATCCAGGATAGCACAAGCATCGATATCCCTTGTCTGTAAATCCTGACTGACAAATCGCGTTGTTGTGGCATGGCGGGTTCTTTCCACAGGCATTCTTAACAAGAAAGCACAATTCTATTACAGACATTTTACCAAGATTTATTTAAAATACTAACATACACTATGGTGTAGTCTGCATCACAACGCGCTTCCAGACAATTAACAAATTGACGTCAGTTTTTTATGCGTCTGTCCTCAGTAAACTTTGACAATGTTATGACGAAATTTATCATCAATAAGAGGACAGACGCCTGAAAAACTGACGTCAATTTGTTTTTTTACAAGAACAAGACCCCAAAATTGTTAAGTACCGGGAATAAATGGGGGGGGGGGGGGGGGGGAAGACGCCGTAAACTTCCCGTAACAAAGATAAGTGAATTTTATTCAAAATGACGGGCACATTGTCAATAGCTTTTCTCGCTTTCTGATTGGGTACTTAAAAAGGTCCATAAAATCTCATTGGTTAAAAAGTTGACATTTTGACAGCTGAGAGTTGATCTTGAAAGCTTGCATAAATGAAAATTCTATCCGTTTGTACTCTTAAAGACGATAAAAATGAGCCAATCAGCGCACGAGAAATTAGATAGTTGATATAAAAATTAAATTTGACATATTTATTGAACCTGAAGATCGAAATGATAATAATCTATATTTTGATATACAGTTAACGTTATTTCTTTTTTATTTCTGAGAATTTAAAAGTACGTTAGAATAGAACACAATTTACGACAGGACCTCCTCATTTTCTCGTAAAAAAAAAAAAAAAAAAGTTAGCGGCATGCAACTTACCAAAAAAAAATACCGCTATTGATTTGTGGCTGCCTTTAATCCCACAATGGGATATCGTTTTCTGGTATAATTTTGAGAATCTCAAATTCTGATTGTTCGAGAAACTCAGATAATTGTTTCCCAGGGCCAGGTTGTGTGGTTAAGCTAACCCAGGATTAAAAGTTAACCGAAGTATTAATTTTTCTTGTATAAAATATTTTGTGTAGTTTGAGATTTTTCAACCTCGAAACTGAAGGACCAACTACAGAAACAGGAAACGTGAATGAAAATCTGCAACTTTGAAATAAATATACTCGCTAACCTTGAGTTAGCCTGACCGGGCTTTGAACAACCCGACCCAGATAATTATAAATGGTTGAGAATCCAAGTCACACATGCCATGCTGACAAGTCAACATAGAGGCTGGGTTTTTAATAAAACTCCAAAGACCTGGCTAAGTCCGCTAACTTCAAATATGGGAAGCTAGGAAAACTAATCAGGCCATTTCCGCGTTACCTTACGTTAGTCTATGTGCGAAACCTTTCACATGAAAATGAGTTTGACTTACATGAAAATGAACCTGTAGGCGGAACACATCGTTCATATGAATGGTGTTTCGCATGAAAACTCGTTCTGACACAGAGCCATAAGGTAACTCGTAAATGATCTATTAGAGCAACCTCGGGCGAAAATTGTAACAATCAATGACTTCCAAATAGTAAAAGTCGTCAAAAATACTATCGTATCTCACAGCCGGTGAACCGTGTGAGATAGAGTGTTTAGTTCTCTTTAAACAGGAGGTAAGAATCCAAGACGAGACAAATAATTGCATATGACCCTTCCCAAAATGAAACAAAAATACTCATTGTTTCTTTTATGAACTTCGCACCTTAGTTTTCACTCACAGTTGATGAAACAAAGGACAATAATTTTTAGGCGTCAGCATTTTCTTTTTTTGTTTCCTGCAGTTATTGATATTCACCTTTGGAAATTATACTAAAACAATTCTTCGCCTCAGGCTCTATGGATCTCGGTGAATATTCGCCAAGATTCTCGGACACACTGGGGATTCAACCCCTCCCAGTGCTAAACAGGTGCAAGTAAACCAATTTTGCTTCGTTTTTCGTTAAACTTTGCTTATATCCTTGGATTACTGTCTTGATCATTTTAGTTGGAAAAAACTGACAAAATCTAAAATTTTATGACGTCATAATTAATGAGGTCAACAACACGTGATATATGACGTTTATAATTTCATACTATAAACCCCATCAAATGATAGAGCACGACTGGGAGAACAATGTACTGAAAACTGTTTCTCAATATGACAAATATTTTATGAATTATAACAATTTAAATTAACTTCAGTGTCCCCCCCGGAACTATTCTTTTTCCTTAAATTCAACCCTCTTGGTTTGCTTTCTTCAGTTTTCATTGAAAAATGCTACGAATTCGATAAAATGAAGATGCTGGTGTACCTAACAATCATATCGTTTTAGATTTTTTGTTTTCGTCTTTAGAACGATAATTTATTCTCTTAAATAATCGATGACGTAACTTTTTGTGACTTCACCCAATAGTTTTTGGTTACTTATAAACGCGTGAATAACTTTAATTTGGATTTTTTAGCTATACCCGTTCTTTCCATCACATGCAATCAACCTGCAATATAAGTGGAGTTGCAAACACGAAAAAGAACTTTCATTACCTCAGTGGGGATCACTGCTTTACTGAATGAGCATCCGTTGAAGTTCAAAGTGTCATATCTCCTTTAATATTTCAGATATTAAAAAAAACGCTTTTCAGTTTTCAACTTCTCTCATTGCCCTCTTTTGAAAGCGTCAAAACGATGTTGGAATTTCCAAACTTTAAATTAAGAGTATTGTTTGACGTCATCGACAATGATGTCATCATCTGAGTTTTTCTGCCACTTTGTTTGTCAAAAAATGTGGACTTGAGTCCTCTATCTACTTGCCAAGTTTAATAATGGTATGTCAAGTTTATTTGAGGTTATGCTAAAATGAGCGCTCAAAGGGGTTTTTATCCCCAGTGTGGAGTCTGAGAGGATAATTGTCAAATATTATAAAATAATGTAAATTTTTTGTTTATCACCTTCGCTCCACGATAAAGGTAAGAGTTGTTAGTTGTCAGGTCTTCATCATGTTCCATGTGAGTGGAATTATTTAGCTCACATTCCTGTTGTCCTGTTGCACTGTCAGGATCGATTTTAATATTAAGACTGACACAGTTGTCATGCCGATAGCAAAGAACTTCACAGTTGTCCAAGTCCTTAACAAGCGCAGTTTTTATCTTGTGCTTGATCAGTCGTCTATCAGCAAAGAAGAAGTAGCTTGGGAAATACAGCTCACGATCTCGTCCTAAAATAAATTATCAGAGATAACAGAACAACCAAAATTAAAATCGACAAAGTGATAAAACAGTTCCTTACAGCTAGGTAAGTTTTAACTGTGCCAATCCAGACACAAATTCGAATACAGTCTAAATCTCGCGCTTTACAGAGGGAATATCACTAATACTAGCAGATTTACGGTAAGCACGTACCGCATTTTATAACAAATACATTCTGTGTTGACTGCGGCTCATCTGTGCTCTATTACTGCAGAACCACGAGTCACGGGGAAATAGTCTCAATGCTAGTTTTTGAACAACTCCTGTAGAATTTTAATTCTGAAAAAAATATTTCAAGCAAAATATTCTGCTGATTTTGATAATTTAGAAAGACGTTGAACATGTGTTGTTGTCAAATTTATAGAAAACGTGAAGCTTCGCATGAGCTCAGCTGATTTTTTTTGTTTTTTTGTTTCTTTTTTTGCCAAGTTAAGGAAACCTACTTTAACAGTTTTGTTATTATACATTGCAGAAAGCACCCTGCAAGCAGAACCTTTTCTTACGGTACATATGGTTTGTACCGAGAAAAGACTCTGCACAAATCGTGTCAAGTTCAGCATGCTCAGCGCGTTGCTAATGTAAACAGAGCGCAAAAAAGAGTCGTCGTGTAGAACTTGGAGGTTTTGCCTCCTACCCTTGGTTCGTGAACTCTAGTTAAAATTGAATAAGAAGAGTTAAGGTGAAGAATGAAAAGGATTCGTGCTGCCTCTGTTGTGGGTTGAATGCCTGAATTTGTGCGGTGCTGGAAGTAAGTACAACTTTATACTGCGGAGTCACGATGGCCTCGCCAAGAAGATCGCAAAAAAAAGTAGTCCGTCTTAGACTTAGAACTGGAACAGTTTAGAAGCAAACACAACCGAAGCAATCCGGCAAGATAAAGTTGCAAAACCGAACTCTTATCAGCAGTGGAGGACAATAGTTGAAAGGACATTTAAATACAAATTTACTTTCTCATCAAATACAAACAAATCGTGATCGTTCTTCGTATGCGCGCGTGAGTAGTTTCGTTTGCCATTTGTTAATGTGTCTTTTATGTAATTTGTATTCACCTTCGCTGTAAATGTGTCACCTGAGCACCCTCCTGATCACCATTGCCGGATTAGCGAGCTATAGGCAATTATACTAATTAAAGTAAAGTTAAATCACAGGGAGCACTCAATGTTGTTGAATAGGAAGAGAGTAAATAAAGGAATGAAAAGAACGAATAGTTTACCTTTGTCTCCAGTTGTTATTTCTTACGCGACCTTACAGAGAAAATCGCAACTTACAAGTCCTAATAACATTGTCAATGTTGTATGTAAAGCAAAAAAAAAAAAAAAAAAAAAATTGAGCGAATGTTTCCACATGCCTACATTTAACTTTTAACAAATGCCCTCATTGTAGGATCACAGTGACACAAGTGGTATGCACGGTAAAACAATATGGACGAAACATCAGAACCATCCCTTTCACCCCTTCCAACTGCTTGAAGGTAGGATTCCATGTTCTCTGGCAATCCAAAAAATTAAAACCCTTTCAGATGTTGGGTATGTTAACTCCCATTCCCAGGGCACTAGCTGTTATCACCAGGCAAGTATTTCCACTGTGAGACAGTAAATCAGTCCTGAAAAAAACATTACATTATCCTTGATGTCTTGAGGGGTCTTTGAGTGATACATAGTCCCTAATTTTAATTTTTCATGGAAGGAAGTGTTGAAAGATGTCACAAATGTCACCACGTCACCGCTTTTAATGACTAGCAGGAAATTATGATTTTTTCAGCATGCACATTGTTTACCATATCATTGATAAGCCAATTAAAGGTATCCTGTGGTTCACTCTTAGGATGCATTCCTTTGGGGTGATCTGGATCAGGATCAGTGATCCAAGATCACTCAGATCATGGTAGATCAAAGGAACTGATGAATCCACTCTGGTCATGGATTCATCAGCTCCTTTTGTTTAATGCACAATGATCTGAGTGATCTTGGATCCCTGATCCTGATCCAGATCACCCCAAAGGAACATACCCTTAGCTTTTTCAACAATATATTTGACATTTCTTTTGTCAGGTGACATCCTAATGTCAGCTGTCATATTTAACATCTTATTAATTTTATTAATTTTTTCCCAACTTTGTGCTGGCTGTTGCAGTCAGGCAAACATTGGAACTTTCAGAATTGCTTTTACTGTATGTTGCCAACTATAGAATAGGCAGCTTGGAAGGGAACTTGGCCATGACTACCAGTCCAACTTAACCAGTGTGACATGAACGTCACCATGTGAATAATATATAGATTTAGCCGAGCCTAAAAGCGGAACTCCTCAGTTATTTTTTCGGAATACTGTTACTAATGAAAATAATCGAACATGTATGTGTCAGGTAAATTGTGAACTATTTAATAGTTTCAGCTGGAAAAAGGATCACATAAGCAGATCGAGGTGTAAGATGGTGTGATTGTGAAATATAGAGCCATGATTTCAAGGATTTCTGGGAAGCCACTAAAAATCTTGATCACATAACAGAACTGTCTTCTGTGCTTTTTGGTGGCATTTCCTGTTCTTTCCTACCTTATTCAGAAAGACAAGACATTGTTATTAATCATTATATTCTTTCTTAGTTAACATGGGGACTCCCACACAAAAGAAGTTCAAACAGTTTTTTGCTGTGGGGACTGATTGAAATGCAGTGGTTACAATACTCAGTCCCTAAATCTCTACCAAATGAAATCTCGCAAAAATACCAAAATAGTATACATATGTGAAAAGTTGGAAAGTTTTGTTTTCTAACTTGTCCCCAAAGATACATTTAGCCATCTTCACTTTTGTCTGGAGTCTCATCCTGCTGAAAGGGTTTGCAATAAGCAAAATCACTCTTGCATGAATGGTAATTATGATATTTTTTTTGCTGATCATGAATACTTGCGTAGGCTTCTAATAATAATTTTATTATTCAATTTCAATGTGATTTGTTCTTCTTCTTGACTGAGATTGTGGACTACAGGAGCTGTTATTGGGTTCCATTAATTAATTTTGCTATGATTAAATTATACCAAGAATTATAAGCAAGCTAAGAGTAAGTTATATTATGTACATGTATTTTGTCTGCACTACACAACCAAATGCACTCAAAGGTTATGAGGCATAGGTACATTTGTCAGAAGAGCCCAGCATATCCAAGATATGTTTTGAGTGACACATCAATTAAGATAACTTACAGCAAAATGGATAAACAATACATCAATATCCTACATGCACCAAACTGGACATAGGGGTTAGAGGAAATCATTTAAACAACAGATTGAAATAATTTATAAACAAGAGAACACTATTTGTACAACAGTAGGGAACAAATTAGCCTTATTGGACGTTGCGAATGGCAAGGCTGTCTGTCTCCATTTCGTGTTGGCAAAATATTAATTTATGCCATGTCCAATGCAGATTATCACAAAATTGATTTACAAACACGATAAATATCATTTTAAAGCCAAAAAAGCAATTATTTAAACAAACCATGAGTAAATTATCTCTAAGAAAAACTGATTAATTTAACAGGCACCTTAAATAATTAGTTAATATATGTGTTTCTTAATAATGTAATACAGTGTATCTGTCACAATGTTGCAGCCATGATATTACAACACAGGATGGGTTGCAGAACTCAACTTCTAAGCCAGTTTATTCAATGACCTTGGTGCAGAAATTATAATCCCATCAAGTTGTCTGTAAATACAGAGAAACCAAACAAATCATTGCAATCTTAAGTAATAAATTGTTGAACTCTTTTGCATGTATGTACGGTGTATGTTCCATTAACATTGGGGATCTCTCAGAAGCTGCATCCATCATAAATTAATTTGTTCCTGCATGCATTTGTTTATAGAACTTTTCACACTTTAATATCTCTGTCATACTTATAGTGATCTCTGTGTTCTACAACAATTAGTACACAAGAAAAATACACTCAGTAAGATATTGTTTACAATAAAAATCAATACCTATAAGCAATCATAAGGACTTTAAATTTATATTTCTTCAGAAATATCTCACCAGGCCATGGTTGCTTTGAAAATCTTTGATGTCTTAATACAGGCTGCCCATGTGTAAACTGTTCATATATTGAATGACAGGAACAGACATGTAATCATACTGTAGCTGCTACTTGAACACCACTGTTATTCAGATAAAAACATATCGATTATAATTTATTATAATCTTTACACACTAACAGATGACATTCCTTTCTTTGATATACAGTGTACTTCATTGTTAGTTGTTTACTGAGTGTTAGTGAATCAAATGCTAGGGGCTGGTACCCCCGGGGGGGGGGGGGGACACTGCCATATATGGGCTATATAGGTATGTACCGCTGTGAAGGGTATGGTTTTCAAGCAGTTTACTCTAGGATAGGGTATATAAATCAGAGCGTTTGGGTCTAGAATAGGATATCATTTTTCACAAAATTGACTAGTTGGTTGAAGATTTTATTTAGACTAAGGAAATCAGGAATTGCCACTCAAAAATATAAAAAAATCAAATCAGCAAGTTTAAATTTAGGCAAATCAGCCTCAACAGTGTTGATAGATGGGGGGATTTGGGGAGTTTACTCTAGTATAGGGTAGCAAAATTCAGCTGAACTAGCTCTGGTGTAGGCTAAGGGTTCCAGGGTCCAAGCGGCACATCCCCACCCAGAAATTCCCAAAGTACCTCCCCGGGCTGGTAACCCAACTTTCACAGTGGCAGGCTCCGCCCTGAGATGCAAAGAAAACTTAATAACTGAAATAAACTTGGCGGCTTGCTTTTGAGATCAAATGCAATTTGCTTTAAACAAGAAACTGGAACATTGCAAGTTACAACAATGTGCCCAGTCCCAATCAAAGGGCCATCCAGGCTGTTTGGTTGTAAATATAACTGTACAACTGCATATGAGTTCAGCTTCCAAAAGAAAATCAGACTTTGTCAGGATAAATACTGATGTTCTTGCTTACTACATGTAAATCTGAATGTGCAGTGCCAGAAGATATCCACACCCAACACCCATTCATGGCCAGTCTTCAAAAATTCCAAATTAAGGTATCTGGAAGATAGAGCTCTAATAGAGAAAAAAACCTCCATGTGGGGTATGAATCTTTTCTTGAAGAAAACAATGTCTGAGAAATCATTAATTACAAAATAATGTTTAAGAAATATCTTACCTGGTAATTCCAACTTTCAGAAAATTTTGTAATCTAGACTGTCTGGCCACTTCATATATTTGACAAGTTGACACTGGGCATGTTTGTCAATTTGTGGGCTTCAACATCACATTACAATAGTAGCATTGGTCAACTAAAAACAGCATAATTTGGTTAATTAATATACACTGTACATTATTACGTTGAAATATTGGTGTAGATCGTTGCACACCAACAGATACAGAACCATCACAGATATGATATGATATTCTTAACCTCTCTGAAATTTCAGATTATTCAAGATTAACATGCACATACATCATTAAGAACAATCCTAAAAATCTGATCCGGAAACCGGAATCCGGAACTGGAAACTAGAATCCTGAATCCAGATATTATGAATGATGATAGAAATAATTCACTTCAGCAATGTGTAATAAATAAATATGGGGAAAAACTATTTTGCTGTTATTTACTTTCTTGGCTTTACTTCAGCTACAAACTGTAATTGCTAAAAAATTTTTGACTAGTTCTGAACAACCCTTAGCTATACATCTGGCCCAATTGTTCAAAAGCTGGATAAAGCTATCCACTGGGTAATCACTTTCCAGTCAGGGTTAGTGATTTTTCAGGTGGATAGTTACTCATAGCCTGCGAGCAGGCTCTACTACCTGTCTCTAGTGCCTGAGCAGGCTAAATAAGTGTCTAGTGTTTTTCTGCATTGGCATGTCAGCAAGTGCCTTCATGCAGCTTTACCGCTCATGTCCCCGGCCCAAACACAAGAGCCTGCTCAAAGGCTTAGTTACCCATCTTTTGTTCAACCTGGTTCTGGTGAGAGTGCAGTTCTTGTCTAGATCAAATTGCTATGAGAAGATTGGTGAGTAGCACAATAACAACAAGCTATTGTGGTGAGTTTCTGGCAGTCTTTAAGCATCTTTTAACAACATGTGGTCTGATCTGTTAGCAAGTGAGAAGCAGATGGAGGTAATTAAAGTGTGCAACATTTCTATAAATTGTTTTAATATGATGGCCACCAAGAATATGAAATGCTGATTTGTCACAGTATCGGTGTGGAAATAGTGTTGATCCAGAACTAGTTTGGTATCTGTTGGACAAATCAAATATTATATTAAGATGAGCCAGGTTAGCCTTTGAACTTCAAAAGTGGGGGGCGTGACCGTCAATGTACAGGGGGCTGCCACTGACAGACATCCTGTTCTCTATGACATTTTCTACATGTATCTTGTTCAGTATCTACTAGACATAAAGGGTAAATTTATACCTCTGGTAAATTGCAGATCACTTATTAAACAAAATGGCAAGAACTTTTAAATCTTATACCCGCGCTTTTAAAATTTAACTGTTTTGTTAATACTACAGTCACAACGCAGTGCACATTCCAAAGCAGTACTTGATGATTCATTGATTACTGTAAACACATCACTTGATCAACACAAACTGTGTCATATCTTATTGCACCATCAGTCTTAGCCTTTGCGAAATCTATGATGATGTAATGGTCTTAATCTGGAAGTTCGCTCGGGACATGCCCATGAATGATACAAAAGGAAACGAGTGTCACGCTATTAATAATGCTTTTAATAAACAGCTTTCTTCCTGAAACGTCAAAATTTAATTTGCTTGCGCTTTGAAGTGGTCACGCAAGTCACACAATCAGGGGGGTTTACGTTATCCACAGCTAATTTTGGAACGGTTGTGTTTTTTCTCCTAGCACTGACTTAAACATTGCAAGTTCCGGCAAGCTCTTGTTTACCTCGGCAAATACTTAATTTTTCTCCAAATCTCTTAACTCGCTGCGATGAAACAGCCAAAGAATTCATTTCATTTGCCGAAACCCACAAGAAATACTCACAAAATTGCACATAAATTAATGACCATCGCTTCTGGCAAAATAACCTTGCAAAGTAAACATTATCTTACAGTGCATTTGTCATGTAGCGAAAATGAAAGCTGCAACATCAGCGCATTCCATGGCTGACGTAATACCCTTTTTTAGCGTTTTTAGCGTATTTATTATTTCCCTTTGAATCCAACGCCTCGATAAAACCAGAAGAAATATATATTATACACAAATAAAGAAAACAATATCCGTAACATTGTCCTTGTATTAACGTTTCAACAGCTTATGGCGAATAAACATCACAGGTTGCGTGATTCAAAATTTGGCTGAGAGGAAGTTTGGGTCTGGTCACCGACCACAAAAAAAAAAAAAAAAAAAAAAAAAACACTGGTAGAACATGAACTGCGCTCGGCCCATGGTCGTGCAGTTAATTGCCAGCAAGCTTATTTTAGACGCTCTCAGGGTGCTTGGAATTAAATTATGACGCACTTTACTTAGATTCTCATAATTATAGCCCTCACTAGAAATAACGGTTGCACGAATTTCAACAGATGGGGAATTTTTGTGTCAGTTTGAGGTCCTTTTTACTTGGCCGCTTATTTTTTACAGGCAAAAACCTAAGCAAAACAATTTTCAAGTATTTGAAGAACTTGTTTTCTTCGATTTGTGGATTCTGGTTTCCGGTTACTGGATTCCAGTTTTTCGTTCTGGATTCCGGCTTCCAGTTTCTGGGTTTTAGGGATGCCCCACCTTTAACAGAGTGTTTGCTTTACATTCAGTTTACACATGGCTGTTATCCAGCATAGACAGACTTATAAGTTTGCCTTCAAAAATAAACTGCAACAACTATTGCATCTTTCATCAGCTATTCTTGTGATGAAATGACACAAAATCCAAGTACAAGAAGTCAAAAGCATAAAACAAACTTACCCGGTATTATGCTTACAGTTCCTCTTACTGTCTGCATATGCCTTCCATAAACTGGTACTGCCTGGATATTGTACTCACTATTTTTGTGATCACACCTTAAAACATCACTGTTATAATTTGTCCTGAAAAAGCAATGCATGAAATGTTATGCCTTTGGCACTCACCAAATACCTTTACATGATGTACAAAGTACAGCACATCAACATTCACAATTCTCTTTACTTTCACTGTAACTTTTTTTGTGTCATTTTCCCTAACTTGAAGACAGGACTTCCACATTAGGTGATAATTTGCCTCTGAAATCTCTATGAATTCACAGGGAGTGATAACAATTAAATCGTGACTAATTTTAGCAAAGGAGGCGTTCAAATGTCAGATTTTAATGTTAAGTTTATAACTTTACATTACTCTTTGTATATGTATATATATATAACCTCCCAATAATTGCACCTGTAGACAGAAGGTGTGCTGGGGGAAGAGATGTTCTAAACTTTCTGAACTTTTCCCCCTTACCTGTAATAGGATGACTATTATGAACTACAATTTGCAACCAACACCAACATCAGGTAATGTATACACATGTATATTTTGTTGTCTTCTGTAATCATAAAAAAATAAAAATTTAACCCCTCCATAAAGTTCATACCCAATAACACTGCCACATGTAGCGCTGTTACTGGGAATTAATTTAAGTGAAACTGTTGAAACAGCTCTGTCAAAATTGTTTCTAGCAGTTAAGGCAGGATAACAGAATATACACGTAGTACACAGCAAAGGCCAGAGATACACAAATGTTGGTTATTAGTTAGGATTTTGTGAGCTTCTGTGCTAGGTATGGTGGAAAATAATGGACTATCAAAAATGAAGGTTCCTAAGACATTTTGACAGCAATGAGAGGAATGAATATATAAATTTACAAAAGAAAGAGAAGTTCTTGCCCTGTTCAGTTCTCTGTCATAAAAATATCATTTACATACATTTATTACATATGGTTTGTGTTTAAAGCTGATACAATGCACACTCTGATTGGCTAATTCTAGTGCATTATTTACATTTACATGGTATACGTCGGTAAAATCATAAAACATCACATGTGACTAAAATAAAAAATAAAAACTAAGAAGAAATGCCTACATGTAATTCATAATAATTTAAAAATACTTAACACTAAAACAGATCTAATTCTTTACTTTATTCAAAATTATCCCCATGGGTCAATTACGAGCATGCTAAAAGGTCCTAACACAAAGTAAAAGGAAATTAAGAAAACTATTGCTTTTTTCCTGAAAATTGTAGCGACTGAAAACAACATTTGATTGAACACTCTGAGAGTGCATTCTATCACCCTGACAAGATAACATTTAAGGAGAATAGAGAATTCACAAAGTTATATTACAAAGGAATTGGTACTGGACAGGACAAAGGAAACAGCCAGGAAGAAACTGAAACTTTCTTTGACGAGCAAAACAAGTATGCATGCACAACAAAGCAAACAGTGAGTGACATTCGGTTAATGAGTTACAATGTAGTTAATAACAAAATTAGTGTGAAGAAAAGAGCAGAGAGAGAGAGTGTGTGTGTGTGGAGAGAGGAGAGCGCTCTCACCAACTAAATTGTGTATGTATGTATGTATGTATGTATGTATGTATGTATGTATGTATGTATGTATGTATGTATGTATGTATGTATGTATGTATGTATGTATGTATGTATGTATGTATGTATGTATGTATGTATGTATGTATGTATGTATGTATGTATGTATGTATGTATGTATGTATGTATGTATGTATGTATGTATGTATGTATGTATGTATGTATGTATGTATGTATGTATGTATGTATGTATGTATGTATGTATGTATGTATGTATGTATGTATGTATGTATGTATGTATGTATGTATGTATGTATGTATGTATGTATGTATGTATGTATGTATGTATGTATGTATGTATGTATGTATGTATGTATGTATGTATGTATGTATGTATGTATGTATGTATGTATGTATGTATGTATGTATGTATGTATGTATGTATGTATGTATGTATGTATGTATGTATGTATGTATGTATGTATGTATGTAAAACTTATTTCTATTACCGAGAAATGGTCAGGGCAAGAACTTCTACTCCTTAAATTTTTTCTAAGTATGTAAATGTCATTTACACTGTTCAATTTACCGAGTAAAGCTCTTCGCATTTTTTTTTTCCATTAGTACTATCTCAATTTTGAGGAACATTTCCATATTAAGTGTAAATACTGCATATTTGGGGAATAACCCATGTACCCCCAGCCAAAAGCAGTGGCACCAATAAAATGAAATAGTAAATCAAAATGAAAGTAGAGCTTTATTTGCACAAAGGATTTACATGCACAATCGTCTACTCGACATTTGGACTATATAAGCATTTCACCAAACCGAACTGATTGGACAGACAACATAATAAAACGAGGAAATCTACATTATAAACACAATAATTATGCATATCACTTCATCTGAGTATCAAAAGCAAATCCTTCTCGTTGAAAGGTAACCGAATGAAAGAGAGGATAAAGAAAATTCGTTTAACCTTGCAGTGTTAAAAGTTTAATAATTATTCACGCTTAAATTTGAATATTACAGTGTGCATTTTTGCCGACGGCTTAATTTAGCTTTACAGTCATTTTATCGGCGGTAGCTTTGCTAGTCTTCAGCCAAATTAACCTGGGAATTCACCCAAGCATTTCGCCAAACCGAATAAACTGAACTAACAAAACGAGGAAATCTCCATACTTTGTAATCACAATATGCAAATCTTCACATAGGAACGTTGAAAGTAAATTTAGCAAATCCTGTTTGTACACCTTTCTTGGTTTTCAACAACAGAAGAAGAAATTTTAGCAGTCTACCCCTGCGAAATAAATTCCCAGTAGTCTGGGAATTCCTAGGAATTCCTAGGAATTCCTAGGAATTCCAAGTTATTCCAAGACATGCAAATTATGCTTTATCCAAGACCTTGGAATTTCTGGGAATATTTGGGAATAGTGGAAGTATGACTGGGAATTATTGGGAATTCCTAGGAATTCCAAGTTATTCCAAGTCATGCAAATTATGCTTAATCCAAGACCTTGGAATTTCTGGGAATATTTGGGAATAGTGAAAAGTATGACTGGGAATTATTGGGAATTCCTAGGAACTCCTATTATTTCCCAGACTGTTTTAAAAAATGTGTTTGGAATATCTAGGAATGTTTGGGAATAGCTAAAACACATGAAACATTGTTGGAAATTTCTGTAAATTTCCCAAAATGTCAAAATTAAAGATGAACTCAGTGCATGAATCAGTTTCTGTGAATTAGTAAAAATCGACAGGATCATTTCTCTGGAGTTCCATACCTTTTTATTGTTTTCAAGCTCCAAGGTAATTATTTCCAAACAAATGTACATTAATTCCAGTTTAAGTCTGACAACTCAACATAAAGCTATAGTACTGATAACATTGCTTTTTAGATCCAACATGATTTGTTAGTGTATATGTGCCCGTATGGACCCTTAAATCAAACACCCAGAGTTTAACTGATAGAAAAATGGATGCTCTTAGATTTGATAAATAGATTAAGCAAAAAATTCTGTCAGCATAAATGAATATATATTATTTACAATTTCAATAAAACCAAAAGTATATATGTGCATGTATATATTTAATATAATTGTAGATTCACACACATACCCATCACAGCCCACTGTTGAACAATTTTTGACTTGATCCTTTCTGACTTTAGGAAAAAGAGGAAGACATTTCTCACAGATGTCATAAGTGAAAAGCTCACAGTTTCCACACACTTGCTGTACATTTGTAAAACTGTACTGTGACATTCTCTGGACAAATTACCAGTAGTTTCATTAAAACAAGGATATCTTTAGCAGCCTCTCATTGTCATACAATGTGTTGAAATTAAGGCCAGAATAACCATACAGGCATATTCTTTGGCAGAAAATGTTTTTTTCTTGGGAACCATTAGTTTCACTTTCATCAGGGGAGTCCAGTGAATGGCCATCAGTGTCAGAGTTCTCAATTTCTTCAGAGGAGTCGGAACTGAAACTTCAACATCATTATCTGAATCACTGTCTGTGGACAAATCTGAGTTGTTGTGTATTACATCAATTGGTATTTCTGTAGTCTTTTCAGGTATAGGCAACTCAATTTCATCAAATGCTTCTGTGAAGCTTCAATTCTTGCATAAAGGTTCACTCCATAATCCATCAAAGTCATCCACAACATTTTTGCCAACAGCCATCTCACTCAGGTGAGCGGAAAACTCTGTGGTGTCCTGTTCATGGTGCTGGAAATGATCTCCAGGAAAAAGGGATGCAAGAGAGGGAGATGACGTCAACTGGCCTGGGAAGACTGCTTTAAGCGATTTATGTGGTCGAATCTTGTAGATTTTGGTATGGGTATAGTGGGATCATCAATATGTTTCTTGCATTTCCTTGTCCTCGCAGTCACTTCAATTCATGACACAACAAAATCAAAAGAATCAAAAAGATTATGAGTCAGTGGGAAACAAATAAATAACTGACATAAATGACAAATAAAAAAAACCTACATCTTGATGTATTGAAAAGACTATAGATCTCATATCATGTTAATACTTATAAATAATTCAAAGGAAAAAATGACAAGCATTGCAAATTTATACTTGCCGCATTGTGCTGACTGGGTGTTGAAACACGTGGGCTCTCAAAATAGACTTGGTGGACTAATACAACAAGCTTAAGCTTATTTCGCAGAATTTATCTCGTTTCCTCAGGTCGATCTTAAACCTTTTAGGTGAATTTCGGCTTTTGGGGTTTTTAAAGAATACACAAGGCATTGCTTAGTTTGATTTATTTACAATTATAGCTTATCACAACAGAAAATCCCTATAAAATTGGATTCCTTACCTTTGCAGCGAACTTGATTTAAGTGCCTCACGATCCTTTGTTATCTTGACAACCGTCGGGAACAGATCAACCAGTTAAAGTACGTTCCATCCTTGATTTCGTCGTAAAAAGTTTGTGTAGTTTTTTCCTTTTGAAGCAAGACCCATCTTTCAAAAGACCACCAAAACAGCGTGGAAACGGAAACAGAATTGCCGTCGAAAGCGACTGGTCCGGTCCCCTCGTTGCCAGTCTCTCTCTCCTTCTTCTCCAGTTTCCATTCTCTCCTCAACTGATCAACTGCACCAATCACAGCACGCGAATTTTCATGTGACTATCGTCGTGACTGAACGTGACAAAGATCACTTTATTCATTCTCTTTTGGCGCCCATCTTTGAATTCAGCGTTAACGGTTGATCGCTCGTGCGTTTTAGTAGATTTCACTTCCAAAATTATATCAGAATGGTTTTTGCTGCGGTCTTGTGACCAGAAGAAAACAGCGTCAGTGTCATTATCGAGAAACAAGTTATTCTTGGCGAAGATTTGGAGCTAAAAGAAAGTCTTGCTGTGGATGTTTCAACGGGGAAAAATTCAAAGGGCAGATTAGCCGTATACAAAATTATTTGGTGAGTAATCGAATTCAAGTAACCTTATATTATGCAAAGTAAATTCTTGTATTTGGACTAAAGCTTTTGAATGAACTTTATCATCACGAATCATACACGAGTGGGCCACTCAGTCATGGCATGAAATGAATTCTGGCTAAAGCAAAGTTGAAACAATTTAGGTTGCCCAGAGTGCGTGCCTAAACAATTTGATTTGCGAATAACAAGTCGTTTCTCTCGCCTCACTTGTTCAAACGAAATAAATATAGCAGTTCTCTCTGATCCCAGTCAATTAGTTCTTGACAAAAACTCCAACGAGGCAGCCACAGTGTGCATAGTTTGATATATCTCCTGTGTGTTTCAGCCTGACTGTATGGCAATCCGTGTTGATCATCAATTTTTGTCCATCCGTATATTCTTTTGTGTTTACTCTATTATTTAAATGTTCCTTTAATATCTTAAGTGTCTTTTTTAATATTTCTAAAGTCTAAATTTGGCTAAAAACCGTGATATATATCCTCCAATTCGAGAGTTGTCGATACACTTATAGAAGAAGGAAAACCTTGATTTAATCTAATGTAAGCTCAAGATTTATGTAATATATTTATCAATAGTAGAGAAGCACCTTCTCAGTTATCAAGTCTTCTCCTTTAACATTTCAACCAGCTTACAGTCAGGTCTTAATTAGCTGCATGTATTAAACTGTGAGCACACAAATATTTGGATCCCAGTCTTACAGTACCTCATATATATAGCAATGTAATGTATTTTTTAATTTTGTTTTAGGTGTCATACAACAAAGATGAAGATGAAGAGGCTAGCTGCTGACAGCCTAATTAGAGGGCAACAAAAGAAGCTGTGGAATCAACAGAAATAACTGAACAGCAGCTAAGTTTGCCCAAACTCAGCCTTTTTTAATTTTATGAATTGTCTCAGTTTTGTTCTTATCATTGATTCCTTACATTCATGAAAATCCAGATTTGTTCCACATAATAACAATAATTTAAGCTAAAATCTTGTGTATGGAAAATCGTTGGATTTGTAAACCAAAAAAGTAAGTAAATTATCTGAAAAAGTTCTCTTTTTATCAAACATGTAAAAGTTTGACCTTCATATCTGTTTTCAGTTTTACTTTTGATTCTTGATGTAATGAAAAAGAAACAGGATAATTTTTCTTATGTTTAAATTCATGAAAGCCATTGAATGTAATAAACCATTGATTTAAAACCTGTCTGATGTGATATCAGTGACTTTATTTGTTATTTTAATGCTGGGCATTAATCATCAAAATTTTCTCTGGCCTACAAATGATACAAAATTCCCAGTTTTTCTCAGATTTTCCAAAAAATTCCAACCTATTCTCAAAAAATCCTACAAATTCCAAGATATTCTCAGAAATTCCTAGGAATTTTAAGGAATTTTCAAGGTGAGTATATTTCAGTTGGAATTCCTAGGAATTCCTAGGAATTCCAAATCAGCTCTATGTAAACTTGGAATTCCTAGGAATTCCTAGGAATTCCGAGTCCGAATTACCGTGAAAATTCACACCTTAGATTCCTAGGAATTCCTAGGAATTCTTAGGAATTCCTAGGAATTTTTTCCTAGGAATTCTTAGGAAATTCCTAGGAATTCCTAGGAATTCTTAAAGTTATCTCACAAGGGTACGAGGCGGCTGTGCCAACTAAGACAGAGAAAACTTCAAAACTCGCCCGGCCGTGTTTACAAATACGGTTTTGGTTAAGCTTATTTTTGGACGTGAGGTTATAAGCTTAGGTTGACGGCGAAAATCGACAGAAAGCTTAATTTGTTTACAACTTACAACAACCTCCACAAAGCGATTCACTTGCTATTGTTTAGAGATGAGAGAAATTAAAACGATGCAATTTATAAATTGTCGCACAGCATGGCTTCAAATAAGGAAGACTTTCAAAGGATTCCAATTGAAAATAAGCTTATATCCCCGAGGCAACTTGTTAATTTTCATAGCAAACGCAACAACAAAAGTCACTTACCGCAAGTTGGCAACATCAGTTCGGCCGGTGCAAATCTTCCAGGCAGAAACTTGTAGCAAAAGTTGTGAAGACTGAACTGAACTAATCTTTTCGACAGATCAACGAATCAACCACTTTTTCCCGCTGTGTTTACTGTTTTGTAACACTCGGACATGTTTGATTTCTCTTCTTCATCACCTGACCAAATCATGTGACTTTTCTTGCACGGCTGCTCAGCGTAACAGTACAACGCGCGAATTTTAAAAAACTTGGCACTGCAGTCTTCTGAGTACTTTCACATCCTATCTATGGTCCTCGTTAGCTTTGGTTAACGGCATTGTTCGGTATTATTTCACTTCCTTTCTCTAGCCCTTGACTCGCTTTAATTCACGCCATTGTTCAGTATTGTTTCGCCTCCTTCCCCAGCGCTGGCCCGCTCTTTTTCGCGATCTTCTTCGCTACTTCTTTGCCTGTTAATTCTTGCTTAAAAACATTAGATCAACCTCCGCTATCGTTTGTCGACATAACAAATAGAAATGCGTTTTCTTTTCTTTAAAAATCCCGCCAAGAGAAATGGCATTCTTCTGCTAGAGACCGAGGGTGCATGTCTCTGTCGACCTATTAATTGGAGTATGGCCGCCATGTTGGGCAACTCCGTCGTCGTCGTCGTCGTCGTGCGTACGCGCCCACGAGCAATGCCGCTAGCCATGAAAACCATGAGAAAATTCATCCATGGATTTCTTTTCTTTGCCATATGAGTATGGGGCTCCGCTTGGCGGCCCTTCGGGCCGCCGGAGCTCCGCTATTAATAAGTGATAGTTATTCAGTAATTAATGTTGATTCATTGTAGCAAGGATTAAATAATGCCAAACTAATAATAAAAATGCTCGAAAGTATGCCTGAGTAACAATAAAAACAGCACAATATGCTTTCTAGTAAACTAGTTTATCTCTCAAACCAAAACGATATCATAATTAAATTATCAGGTATATACAATCATGATTCAATTTAATTCTTGGTTTTATTTAACGTTTTATTTACCTTATTTCAGGTTTGTGCATAATTATCCTTCACCCACACAAAGGCAAATAACAAAGAAAAATAGTAAAGATGAGTACTATTCATGATCTGTAAGAAGTTGAAAAAAGAATGACAACTCACCAAATAACCACACAATGAGTTTCAGCTAAAACAACGGGTTATGCTACGATGGTATGCGAAATTATATGATGGTACAAAAAAATATTACTACAATACTCAGTCCAAGTTTAATAAGCTCGTCCCGTCAGGAAAAGACGTATTTACGAGGCATGTTTTGCAAATAAAGAAATAAATAACTGACCTCGTGGGCAGACAGCGTTTGGTATCACAGAGCAGAGCACGGATAAAATTAACCAAACAAAAACAGAAAACATGACACAGATAGAGAGGTGAACAAATTGAAGAGTCTGCCAATGAGAGGGGCTTCTTTACTCAGACGTCGACTCTTTGAAAGTGTTGAACTTTTGAAACATCCTGTAGTTTTTGAGATATTAGCTTCGTGGATAAGGAATTTTTACCGCACGTTGTACTCGCAAATTAAACTCTTGACTTTGCAAGATCGGGCTCCGCGCACGCTTGGAGGCCGTTTCCTGCTCAGTAAAGCCCGCAATTCCACGCGAAGAAACGTGAATACCCGTGAACAGTGTTTTCTCTTTTGCTGTTGTCGTTAGCAGCATAAGCGGTAGAAGATGAATACCATAAATACCCGAAGGTGAGGCTGGCCTCGTAAAAAGAACAAAGAAAACTTAAAGAGTAGTTTTTTTGTTGGGTTTTTTTTTTTAGCCGGCGCGATCGATCGCAACATCAACTTCACCATTTTCGTTTACGTTCCAGCACAGTGGTTTAAAATAATATATTTTTTTTTTTTTCATTTGAAATTATCTGAGGGATGGATGCTTTCGAAGGTAAAAATAGGCGACATCGAAAACACCTCTCTAAACTTGGTGGAAAAAAAGTTTTATGTAGTAGGCCTCGCGCCGCTTTGTTTGTTGTGAGTTTTGCATCTCGAGCGCCTCGGGTTATCGCGTGATTCCTCGCGCTGAAGTGCGCGTTAGAATCCAGGCTTCATACGGAAATATTACTGTTTTGAGCCACCTTAAAATAAATGCAAGTTAAGCAGGGACGGGTCAATAACTCTTACGAGCATTACGCTTAGCAATTATCATCACGTACCCCTCGAAAGGCTGTACGAAGAAAATCGTTTATTTGCGAAGATGACCACTTAGATAACATGGGCTTTCAAAATGGAGCGTTTTTGACGTAAACGACGAATAGCTCAGTCATGAACTGTAAACAGGAGAGGGTTTGTTTTTTATTTATTTATTTTTTTAAAGGCAGGTGGTGTTTAAACAAGAAACCGTCTCTGCTTTATATAAGGAAAAAGTTGAATATTCAGTGGCACATAATCACCCCAGTTCTGTGCCAATATCAACAAGATGATGCACAGTTAATTCTTCATACCAAATTTTTTAAAACGTGTCATAAAGCTCATCAAAAGCTGGTTAAATATTCCGATACAAAATAAAATGACGAATATTCTCAGCTTTACTCCGAAAAATTGTATTTCTTTTCTTTGAAATTACAAGTAACAAAATCATCGGCATTGCGCTCTCCGTTTCCGCTTCCAGTAACATGTTTTGTTCTCTCTCACGTTTTGATGACGCATGGAAACCTTTGGTTAGTAAGAAAATTTCAACTAGCTTTAGTGAATCGATTTTTAATAAATCTTGTTTCCTCTGTGCACTAAAACAGATAAACTCACAAGGCGCCACTTGGCCCACATTGTCGGGGCTTATTCTAGTTTCTATAGCTTGAAGCATGTAGGAGATAGATTCTAGTCACTCACAGTTGGCTAGTTTCAAGCATTTTTTTAGTTTTCTCTAATTAACAGACTACCAATACCCGTTTATCAAAGTCCATGGCGGACAGAGGCATTGGTATACCGGTAAAGTAAAGAGAATAGGTTTTTTCAAGGCAGCTGATGTTGAGCTGTTGTCCAGGCAGCTGTTGTTGTTCAGTGTTGTTTGAGAAAAAATGCCAAGTTCTTATGCAAATATTCGTCGACGTCCTAAAAGTTATTCTGGTGGCTCGTTGATTCGTATTTAAGTGAAATTGTGGCCTTGGCAAAATATGATGCAGCGTTTATTAATTCTTTATACAATTTGTTTTCAAAAAGGTTTCATAAAAGTGGATAAAGATTTAAAATTCAAGATGAAATGATACCCGACTTTGAATGTTTTTCTTTCCTTTCAATCTAACAGGCTTATAAAGCATCAGCATTTCATTCCCTGTTTCCACTTTAACCGACATGTTTTGTTTTGTTTTATGTTTATCATTAGTCATTGGGACCTATGTAAGAATACATAATTTCTCTTAGCTGAAGTGAATTAAAGTTGAAGAAATTTGGTTTCATCAATACAATACTGAAAGAAGTACAGGTGGCCCACATTGTCTGTCTAAACTTATTCTATTTTCCATAGCATGAAGCATGCAAGAGATGGATTTCTAGTCCATGAAAACTACTGGTTAGCTTCAAGCTTTTTTTTTTTTTTTTTAGGTTTCCAAAGATCACCAATACCCATTTATAATCCTTGAAGGACAGAGGCATTGGGAGATTAAAGTGTCTTGCCGAAGAACATTAACAACTAGGTTACTGCGTCTCGCCTTATGTTGGAGTGCGAAGTCATTATTATACGAAGAAACAAGATAATACTGCAATACGCTGTCCAGTTTTAATAAGTCGGTCCCGACAATAAGAGACGTACTTGCCATGCATATGCGTGTACTGTGTCGTCAGTGAATAGAATAAATGGAATAGATAACTAACCTTGTGAGCAGACAACATTTGGTATCACAAGGCAGAGCTCGAATAAAACCATCCAAACAAAAGAGGAAAACATTACACCGGCGGAGAATTGTCCAAATTGGAGGGTCTTCTTGAGTCAGAAGTAACTCTTTCTACTGTAACTTAACGCATCGGGCGTCTATGCCAGGTTTACTATATCAATATTTTTTTTTTTTATGAATGAAAAACAGTTTATTTTAGCCAATAGCGGCTAACTTTGCTGTTCACATTGACATGCTTCCTTTGGCAGTTGGTTTTCAGAAATTTAATTATACCTTTAACATATGTTGTTGGTATTTTTCTTAACCTCGACTACCAAAAAATATTTTTCAAGATACATTTCAGGAGGGTATATCTATTTCTTTTCCTTAGAATGTTTCATTCAGCGTATTAGCATTACGGGAATTAAGGGTCATTATTATATGGCTTTGGCTTGTGGCTGATATAACGCGTGCTCTGATTGGCTAAGAACGAGATCTGAACGGTCATTATGCAGCCGTAATGCCCACAGGCCGATTACGGATTATGCAAATTAGGAAGAGCCCGGCTCTGAAAATTCAAGTGCATTGAAACGATGAAAGTCAATTAAAAACAGTAAGAGAAAGTAAATTTAATTTAACAATATTCAAGGTGGCAATCAGCCACTGAACTGAGAAAATAGATCATCTGTAAACAGTGGCAAGATGATGCCACTGCCATGTGTTAAAAGTCATATCCTACAAGGTAAACTGAAATGCAATTCTAACCTGTATGACAATCGTAAATACGAAAGTTTCAAAACAAACTAAATGCAACTCTAACTTCACAAAAATCTATAGATCACAATGAGCTAATAAAAAAAAATAAAATGTGAATTGGGCACTTTTCGAGAATAAGAAACATGAATAAATCACAAATATAGATAGATAGATAGATAGATAGATAGATAGATAGATAGATAGATAGATAGATAGATAGATAGATAGATAGATAGATATAGATATAGATATATATATAGATGTGTAAACGATGTTGGTTTGCCAACGATGATGCCTTGGAGAAAAGGATCCAATGGATACAGAACGCTTCTTCTTTAAATAATTACAGGTTGAATAAACAGAAGACGATGCGAACTTTTCTCGTAGGAGGTCTTTAATTCAAGTGGACGTTTCGGCCATTCGGGCTTCTTCAACACTAAGAATATCAGTACTCGGAATAAAATTTACAAAAAGTGAAAAAGCCTTAAATAAGTTACAAAACAATAACTTACAAAGAGAACAAAGAAATAAAAAAATTTTCACATAAGATTACATAAGAATTACGTAATAATAAAAATAGCAAAACGCGCGCTAAAAAGTAAATAAAAACAAATAAAATACAGCAGCAAGACGATGTTAATTGTAGCGAATCCTATTCCTGGTATTAAACTCGCACCTTTTGTTGAGTCCATGAGGTGTGAGGGTGCATAATTGAGCACACCAAAAGTCCTCTCCAGGTGATCTGACCGAAATAATTAACCTATCATCTTCAAGGAGAAATTATTTTTATAACCGCACAGAATTCTTTGCGCGCCTAGTAAAGCTTGTTCTGGTCTTCGGCATGTAGTCCATCGACACATCGATAGCGCCGTAAGGATAAACATGGCAGTTTTCAGTCGGAAGGCTTTTTTTCTCATCATGCTTTGGTTGTGAGTGGAGTTATAACTTTACTACCGAGTATTCTTAAAGATTTTTAAACTAAGAAAAGTTCAGTACACGATTATCTAGACCAACAAAGTCAGTGAGTTGGCTTGTGGACCTTCTGCATGGGCACATGACATGTTCTCTCCCGCAAGATGTGGTTGAAACTTCTTTCCATTGATCGATACATTTTGATGGCGTATTCAGCTTTGTTGGTTGAAGGAAGTGTGTGCAGAAGACGCAAGGAAGCCATCTGTGCTGCTCGAACTAAAAATGGATCTTGTAGAATCGGATATCTTTCCTCCGGATTCTCATTGGTGTCGTCGCAGAGATCGTAAACAATGGCAAGTCTTCCATCAGTTGCGGGACTTTGTTCAACATTTCTCGCAGCTTCGTTGTTCCAGGCTCTCTTCCACAGGCCAACAATAGTTTTATTCCATGAGGTTTTTTGTGTCCTACTACTTGTAAAGTTCGCTCCATCCATTTTCTGGCGCTTGCTGTCTAGAAAGACAGTTTTTCTTCTAAAAATCGTGCGCTCGAAAAGTGCAGGTAATCATGGCGCATTTGCGGGACAAATCTAAAAACTTCCAAGGTCTTGTTTTCACTCCTAACAGGGATGAATTCCTGCTTTGGGCTTTAAAATAGAAAGGAAAAGTACAAATCAATGTTTAGGTGGCCTCAGTATGGAGGATCAAGTAGAACAGAGTCCGTAGAACTTTGTGGTGAAGAAGGTTTCCTTCCTACAACCGCCGCGAAAACATGAAGATCAGAGCGCTTTCAGATCACAGATTTAAAGCAGCTTTTCGGACTTAAGAAACAAAAATGGTAATGTACATTATTACTTCGAAGTTGAATTCAACTTTTGGAACGATTGCTAAAGCCACAGGCGTTAAAATGTCAGGAAAAGCGGTCGGCAAAAACTCAAGCTTTTGCGTTAGCGTAAAGATTAATTTGAACATGTGGTCATGCAGTGAAGCACGTGTGAAAAATTTTGAACAATTTTTTGCTTTTAGATAGGTTTCTTCGCCTCAACTTGAATGAAAATCTATTGTTATTGACCTTCCTTTCGCATTTCTTTCATTTGGTTCCCTGTATTTGGGAATTTTAGGTTTTAAAGTGAACAGTAACATGCACGCTGGATTTCTGTATATTTAATTTACGGCGACCTCCAGGCGCTTTGTTTATTTTGTTTATTCGCTTCGTTCAAATATTTCCGCGTCTTATTAAGCTACTACAGAACCGCTAGGAAAAGAACCAAAATGGCCACCAATTTAACACAGTTGAAATACGACTGATCTCAAAATAATTCGCTTGTTTTGTCGTCTTTTTGATTTACGACTTTCAACTTTCTTTCGCAGCGCCGTCATATTTCGTCCCGCGGCGAAGAAATTACTCGATTTCTTGTTTTCAGACTGATTCTACAAGAGTTCTTCGCTTTTATTTTTCGTTGTTTTCTCAAATGTTAGCCGTTACAAGAATGAAATTCGGTTGTATTTGGTTTCGTTTTGTCCTCCAAAGTCAATAACTCATTTTCGCAAAGTCAATTTTCTCTGCCTCTGTGGGACATTTTGTCGTGCGATAAAGAAATAATATAATTTCTTGTTTTCTCATCAGTTTTGTACATCAGGTTGAGTTCTTTTTGTTAATATTTTTTTAATATTTCGACCCTTAATTTATTGAACTTTAAATAAACGATGTCTTGAAACCTGATCTTGTGTCTGTGGTTACTGGGCATATGGTTTATTTTTGTGCTTTCGCTCGCGAAGTACTTCCAAAAAACGCCAGGGAATCAGGGGCGGGTCGCGGGCAATTTCATTCAGGCGTCAATGGGTAGTGCATGTTTGATTGTTTGAAGTTGTGTAAGCTGTTCACAAACTGCCCCTGCGCATTTTTGGACAGTGTCATAGTCATCATTTCCCAACCAAAGAGCAACTGTTACACTGTGCTCAGTAAATTATAAGGCTCAATGATTTTCACTCTGACACTTTTCTCCCCTGTGAAATGGCGTGACCATTTCAGCCATGGGAAACCATCATGATGCTGTTGGTTGGTGTTGTAACTGCACCCTGTACACCTGACTGACTTAGAAATAGTGTAATGTAATTCTCAATGTCAACAAAGCCCACATCTACCTCTACAAATTCATTAAAGGTCAGGTCAATCTTTTCTAGCAATTCTTGGCGTGTGCCATTCAGATTATTAATTTTTTTTTCTTGACTGAGTTGGAGAGCGTTTGATCGAATGGTCGACAGGACTAGTGCTGTGGCCGACATACGATAATAATAAAATGAATGACTAAATAAAAGCAAGCTAGAGATCGATGGAATACAGTACCTTTAATACTGTATAGAAAGTACACTATTAAAAGCAAATTGAAGTAAAACACCAAGTGATTTTCAAGCTTACAACGCGGTGCGGCCAGCGCTGCATGTTGTGCGATTCAAGTACTCAAATCGCTTGCATCCAAGTGTAGAATCGAAAAGATTCACCGTCGAAAGAGACTTCCCAACTGTCCAAATCAACACTTCTCATATTTACAGCACAATTCCGAGTTCCAAACGCGGTATAAAACAAGACAAAATAATTCTGAAAAGCAACACTCGCTCTGGCAGTGACCGCCATCATTCAAATGCAAACTCACGACTACGCACGGGCTGCCTTATGGGATACGGCAATAAAATTTTCTCTCCAGTCTCGCGCAATGACGTCACCAGATCACCTGGCTCCTGTGAGCAAACGGTCATCAAGACTATTATTATTGACACTAAGATTACACAACTGTTCAATAATTCAAAATTCAAAATCTGCCAGAGCATGAGGCTCTTTGTGAAAATGAATAGCAACTTCACAGGTACGTTTTTTGGTGATCGTAGAAGACTTGTGGTTGCGGAAACGAATTTTAAATTCGTTACTTGTGGACCCAACATATTGCACATTGCATTTCTTAAACGTAACCAGGTAGATGACATTTTTAGATTTACAATTAAGAATCTGCGTAATAGGATACGTCCTGCTAGTACTAGTGCTAGTACTAGTGCGATAATTCGTTTTTTGAAGATGACAACTTTCTTCAGATTCATGGTACGGCTATGGGTCCCAAAAATGCATGCAGTTACGCTGATCTAGCCATGGGAATTATTGATAAGAAAGCCAAATCAGGGGAAATTAAACCCAACCTGTGATGGAGGTACAGGGATGACATTTTTGATCTTTGGACCCAAGGACCTGCTAAACTCGTTTACGCATTATATTAATTCTTTGTACCATTAAATTTACTCTAGTTTCTTCTCCCAATTCACTTAACGTACTAGATCTTACTCTCAATCTGGTGGACGGTTTCATCCAGACTGATATCTACTCCAAACCTACGGATAACCATATTTACTTGCTACGGAATAGCGCACACCTTGCCCATGTTACCAGGGCCATTCCCTATGGAGTAGCTACCAGGATCCGAAGGAATTGTTCTACTGATGAGGCATTTAGCAAACGCTCTTCTGAGTATAAGGGTTATCTATATAACCGGGGTTATAACCCTAATTTGGTTTCACAACAGTTTGAGAAAGCCCAGTCTATTCCTAGACAAACATTGCTTCAACCCCAGCCTAAGAAGTGCAAACAAATTTTTCCACTTGTGCTTGATTTCAACCCTCGCTTACCCAGTATTGGTAGAATTATTAGGAAATACAAGCACCTTATTTATGATTTCCTTCCTTACCTTAATCCTCTTCGTTCCTAAGTGGAACATAGGTCCTCAAGTAGCGCGCGCCACCTAACCCTATTTTGTGCAGTGCCTTTTGCCTCATTCCACGTAACATGCTTCGCCGCCAACTCTGCCATTCTCTTGGCGACAGCAATTTCGTCGGCGGTTTATGCGTCATTCGCTGCTTCGCGCGTTGTTCCAACCGGGTGTTAACATCTTTTACCCCTGCTTCCCGATAGGGTGCAGTGGTAGTTCTAGCTTCGGTTTCTGTAATAAATAGCATTTTCTGGGAGCGGGTTATCAGCCCGCCGCCCAACCCCCAACCTGGAGGACCAGGGGCTGTTCTTCGTCTGGCCTCTACCCTTCGACCAATCCGGCATGGTTAGACCTGCCAGGGAACAAAGTCCCCGCCGGCACAGCTCTCCGGGTCATGGAGACACACAAGCTTCACCACCACGGCAAGGTGTCAGCCCAAGGTGAAGATTTATGATTTACCATCTCTTAAAAAGATTTTTCCGGTAGGGTCCATCATTCCTGCTTTTCGTAGAACTAAAAACATCAAAGAAATCTTGAGCAGTAAGCCTCGTGAGCAACATCGCACGCCCGATAATCAACGGGGTTGCTTTAAATGCACAGCCAAATGTGATCTATGTCGCAATTATTTAAAGGAATCTAATTGCTTTACAGAGTGATTGGTAAGCGAACATCTCTAACTGGAGCTAATATCCTATAACCCTTAAGAATTTGAACAATTATTGTCGCTGCAGTTGGGTCCTCTACCCCGACTAACTTATGTACGTAACCAATAGCGGAAACGTAAGTGGTCACTGATGAGGACGCATAGTGAAGAGAAAACAAATGTGATATAAAGAGAGCTAAAACAGCTGGTTGCACTAGCAGTGAAATAACCGAGGTACCTAAATATTGAGCAGCCCAAGTAGTGAACAAAGTCCAAGGCCGTTTGTAAACTCTAGCCGAGGCGCTGTTTAAACTGGCAGCTAAACGTTCCTTAGTTATATCCCCCAGTTCTCTGGTAACAGATGGGGAGGCACGATTGTCGGTTCTTGGTCCGCATCCTGGTCGAGGGACTTGAATTTGTCCACCTGCAACCGCGATAAGGCGTCAGCTTTCGTATTTAAAATCCCGGGCAGGTGGATTGCTCTGAATAGAATATTATGCCTCAAGCAGGACAAGAACCAAGAGCTCCCTGTTCTTTGTTGTTTTCTTATTTATAACCTCCGCTAGCGCCTGATTGTCAGTATGAAATATGACACATCTATTGGCTAAGTTATCCGCCCAGATTCGGACGCTAAGTACAATTGGAAGCATTTCAATTACTATGATATTCTTAGATTTCCATTTGATGGGCCATTCGCCGTTAAACCACTTATGTTCAAAAACGGCACCATAACCTAAAGATCCGGAAGAATCCGTGTACAAATGTAACGTTACTGAGGAGACCCAAATGAAATCTAAAAAGAATGATTTGCCACTAAAGTGGTTAAGAAACTGTAACCACATGTTAAGATCTCCTTTCATGTCACGTTTTAAACGAATTAAGTGGGTTGGTCGACGTACACCCACTGTGACATTAATCATACGTCTAAGAAAAGTGCGACCTGGTAGAACTACTGAGCAGGTGAAGTTCAATAAACCAATAAGAGATTGCATTTCTCGAAGAGAAACCTTTCTACGCTTCAAAAAGTCTTGTAATATGTTCCTACATTTCTTTAACTTGTCGTGTGGAAGACGAGCTTCCATTTGATATGTGTCAAGCTCAATACCCGCGAAAGATAAAACAGTATGCGGACCTACGGTTTTTTCAGGTGCCATTGGCACTCCTAGCTCATCACAAGTCGTAAGAAATTTAGAGAGGCTATTGGAGCAAGTCGAATGGTCGGGCTCAATAATAAGGAAATCATCTAAGATATGCAAAATGCCCGGAATTCCTAAAGCCATTTAAATTCCAAGATTAGTGACAATGGCTCGAGGTGCATTGCGTGACAGTTTCATCCGGATATTATATACTGCGGATCCTTATGTTTAAAGTGCCGCACTTTTGAAAAACGACTCGCTGAAAATGACTAAAATTCGGGTCACGCTAATTAACGATTCGGCGGCGATATTTGGCACCTCGTAAAAACCGTCGAATTAAAGCGAAAGACCTCAAATATATCTCAGTCAACTAATAAAGGGACAAATATTATTGCACGGAATAAGAGTCTCTGGAATTTGTACCAAGTATCTTTTAGGCTTACCTAAAGTTGCCCGAAATTTCGGCCATGTGCGACCACTTGAGAGCCCAAAATCATGATGAGGTGATATCTCGAAGAAAAACGAACGCCTACCTCGGCAAATGTCATGGTTGTTAATCTTTTCGGGTAGCTTTTGTACAATGAAAAGATGAAGGTAAACGGCCGACCTCGATCTTTTGGTACTGCCCGGTTTTCTCTGAGAATGACACTTAATTACGTTATTTACGTGTTCTTGTTGTTGTTGTTGTTGTTGTTGTTGTTGCTGTTGCTGTTTTCACTTTTTATTTCCTTGTCGTGGTTGCTTTTAATTTTAGTGCCGTTGTTACGGTTGCCGTTGTTGTACTGGCCGGCAGAGATAACAATTGTGACTATTATGTAACTGACCCTTAAGCAAACAACTTCCGTGCAGCTTTAAAGGTCAAATGAACCAAAATTTAGACATTTTTTTTTTTCATTTGAGTTTAATGTGTTCAATAGGTATAAAATAAACATATTCTGAAGTTTCAAACGAATTGGACAAAGTATTGCGGAGATATTGAAATGTTGAAATCACGGTTTTTTTATCGCTCATAATCGTGGAGCGGTCGGGAAAATTGTCGGATAATTGTCGGAAATAAAACTTGTAACGTCACTGTTGGCGAGCTCAAGAAATGCGGGAAATTTGAAACTGTTTTGATTTCAAGTTCACAGTGAACTTCAGAGGAAAACCACTCAAAATCAAAAGTTAGCACTTTCAAGTCCCCCCAGGACCAGAAACGTAAAAGAATATGGCTTGAAAAAAATGAAAAAAGAATACTTCATGCCCTCGAAGCATTTGCGCGTTTGTGTAAAATACTTTACCGAAGACAGCTTGGAACAAAATCTTGTAGTAAGGAGTTTCTTGGGACCCTTTTTAATTTCAAGCTTCGTCAACTTGTAGTCAAGAAAGACGCGCTACCTACGATTTTTAGCTTCATTATGGAACGTTGCAAGCGGGCAATTGAACAAAAAACAACGAAAAACAAGTGAATAATGCCCGCCGAATAGCGGACGAACTCCTCGGCCATTTCCCAAGTAAAATAAGGTTTTCATTTAGATCCAAAACCTTCCCCACGAAAGACTCACAGACGCAGAAACGCGCAATGTTTAAGACAACACTGACGTCACAAAGCAGAGTCTCAGTTCCATTCCTCCCATTAAAGTGCGCGGTCATTTTGGATATGTTTTGGTGAAGTCATCGGCTGTCTTTGTACTTTTAACTTTTTTACTCCTTTTCACGGCTCAGAAAGAAAAATTTCCGCATAAGTTTCCTTTTACATTTCGTCGCTACAAAATGGCTGAAGAAAAGATGTCTAAATTTTGGTTCATTTGACCTTTAAGCAAACAACGTCCGTGCAGCTTTAAACAAACAACGTCCACCAGCTTTACTATAGGAAAGAATTTAAACAAACGAGAGGTTTCTAAAGAGTATACGTAAATAATGACGAATCAGTGGCTAAAAAGTTACAAATATTAAAAAAATGGAGCAAAAAATTAATCATTATGACATAGTGCGCGCTGTTCCTATCTAATATTATATTTCTATTGGGCCATCATGGTAATGGCAATACTCTACATTTATGCACGGCCGTGCGTAAATAACATGACGTGTGCAGTCTCATTTTAGCTGCAAATTTTCTGTCGAGTTTGGTTGCAAGTCCTTTTTGGTAAAGTTTCGGCAATGTGAACATCATTCTGAACTATAGGCGATTTACATGATGGCGTCATTTTACTACAGCTACCAGAATCCTCCACTTTTTCTGTTTGTAGTGCTATTTAGGGCAATTGTTATTTAAACCCCACTGGGAATTCAAAATTAAAATAAAAAATGAAAACAAAAAAACAAAAAAAAACGATAGGAATTCTGGTAGTTGTAGTCAAATAACGACAACGTGCAAATCTGCTATTCAGTCAAACCCTACTTCGAGCCTTTGAATTTTGCAAAGGTAAGATGTTTACTAAAATTTGAGTACTTTGACCTTGTTTTTCTACATCTTCATTGAATATTTTTGACTTCTTTTGCCTACGCAAGGAAATTTTTCATTGACAAGTTTAGAAACAAGATGAAGCGTTTTCGTTCAACTGTCGCTCAACTGATTGTGCCTTGTTTTTAACCAGGCAATAAGATTCTTTGTTTTCCTTTCCTTCGCAGTGCATTGTGAGAACTTTGTACTCAAATACGCATAAAACATGTTTTAGCGCCCAAGTTGTTCTCGCTATAAAAGAATTGGTTCATGCTTTTACGCACCCTAAGCATGAACCAATTCTTTATTTCCACAAGTAGCTCATGCTTCAGAGAAAATATTTTAGTATGTTTAGAAAATCTGCATACTTTGTTGCCGTCAATCCTCATGACTGGTGTCCAGCCTCCATGTCCACATCCAAAATCTCCCAAGTGACAGAGATCGGAGGTTGGTTTCGAGTTTAAATCAAGTGTAACCAGCAAACTCGTGTTCGACCTGTCGGGCATATTTTAAAAATATGTAGGATTACAAACAAAACTAAACCTTGCAGAAAACAGAATACAGACTTGTACAGGCATAGTGCCTTACTTGTAAACTTCATAGAATTCATGGCAGGACCTCAGTGCGGCTGAAAAAGACAAAAAAAGAAAACCAACTCAAATGACAGCAATTGTATTTCATATTAAAAACATCATTGCCCTTCTGGGCTGTAACTCAATCCCCAAAACGGACTCAAAAATAGTCACAAACGATGAATAGAGCTAAAATAGTTTGGTCAAATGAATCAAAATTTAAACTGTCGCTTTACAATGCCGGTTTTAGCACATTGAAAAGTAAAAAAAACAAAACAAAACAAAACAAAACTCTTCATTAGCCCTTCTTCAACACGACACGTTAAAACTACCTTTCTCGCAATGTTTTCCTGTAACTCCTTCGTCACAAATGCATTTAAAGGTGTCATCCTTGAAGTTTGTCACACAGGATCCTTTGTTTTGACAAGGAGAGGAAAAGCAAGGCGACTGAAATGAGATTTAAAATAATATGAAAATGAAATAATAATAGTAATTAATAATAATAATAATAATAGTAATAATAATGATAATGATAATAATATAACTCTTCCAGTAGTTTCACTTTTCTTAATAATATACTTAATTCTTCTTGGGATCAGAAATTAAGAAAAAAACAGTATCTACATTGCTATAAGGCTCTAGGAGTCTTTAAAATCTCACTAATCAGTTAAATTTTGGGCTATTTCCTTGCTAACAGTAAAACAAATCAATCACATTACCAGCTATCAGTGAATTTTGTGGATCTCAGATCTCACGTCTAAGCTGATGGTTCAACTTTTAACCAGTTAATACTTTCTCAGCTATCAGTTAAATCCCTTCAGATCTTCTGTTATATCTCATATTTCACATTAACAAGGCCAAGAACTTTTCTGACCTTAATTGAAGAGTGATGCGAACTCTCATTTATTTTGTACTCCTTGAAGGTTCTGTATTTATCGGAAGACAGCAACTCGCACCAAAGTTCACCGTTAGCTCCTTTGGAGGCGGCCATGTTATCAGAAAGGCACGAAGAATTGCTGAGGCATTCAAAGGTGCAGTCAAAGATGCCGTACACGGTGAAAGTTCCAACTCTTGGCACATTCAGATAACGACATTTGTCTTCCACAAAAATATGTTGTCGAACAGTCTGCAGAGGAGAGGAGGAGGTACCTTGAAGCAAAACGTTTGAACCTGTGATGAAATCAAACGAAAGTAAAAAAAATTCAAAGGTTTTGTTTAAGACAACAGCTATGCCTCAAGCGAACTGTTGATAAACTCCAGAATTTTTTTTTTTAATAAACTGTAAGGTTCGCCATCCAATTAATCTTTCGTGCTCGTTGAATGATAAGTGTATAAAGGCGGAGTTCCGGCGGACCGAAGGGCCTACAAAAGGAGCACCATAATTGCAGGAAGAGAACCACAGGCCTGTATGGAAATAGAAAACTACCGAGTCTTTTCAATTGCGTTTGACTCTAGACAACCTCCTCCTTGTGTTAACAACGCAGTATATTTGTTAAAAGCTCCTATCAATTTATTTCATATTTGTGATCTCCTCAGGAATCTGGGGAAAGATATGATATTGTTTTTTTTGTTTGTTTGTTTTGTTTTGTTTTGTTTTTTTGTTTTTTTTATTTTTTTGTTTTTTTTTTTCATCTGAATCGTAGTTGTGAGAACCCAATTCAGACCTCGGTTTTTTTAGGTCTTCCACAACTGGAAAGGCGGATTAGGGCCGCCTTCCGTAAATTGAGGAAGATCTTCGGTGAAGATATAAAACTTTGAAGGCATTATTAAAGCACGTATTTTGAAGGAATAACCATAAATACGTTGGAGACGTCATAACATGCGGTGATTACGTCATGATATCCACTTGGATCCACCAGCTGGGATTTATTGATTTTAAAAAACGCCAGGTACCATAAAAAATGACTCAAAACTGATCAAAATCGATAAAACAATCCTGAAAAAGCCCTAAAATTTTAAAATATCTGCATAGAAATTAAATTTTGACCATGAAAACAAATTTGGAAACATAGGCCAATCAAAATGCGGATTCAAGTTCCAGGTAAAGTGACATTAAAAAAAGACACAAAAGACAACGAAAGAAACCTTTGTCAAGATTGACCATTGAAAACACCGACTCGGACTTGAAAGTGCACGCGCTGCACTATGCAAATGAGCTACTCAAAAACTTTGCAAACTCGCCAAACAAACAGAAACGATAAGAAACTATCAAAAACAGGTTTTAGTTATGATTAAGCATTGTTTGGGAAACTCTCAAATTAATTCAATACCAGAGTAAAGAGTTTTCTTTCATAACTTTTCTTCACGGAGCAAACCCAAAGCTTACGCGTTCAATTAGCGCGAGCAGATATTATTCATTCACAGCGCGAAATCAAAGTCTTGTTTTCGAACCTGAAAAACTCACCTTTTCCATCAACTCAGACCATATAACGACATATAAGAGCCCTTGATCTTATTCCTTATCTTATTCCCTGCCATCACTGTGAAAAATCTTCAAGAGAATCTCGCAACTCTCACCATTTGATCACGCAACGTGACAACATCCACGCAAGAGCCCTCGACATGTGCGTGGATCCGCGCGGATATATAACGTCAGGGTGGCGCAGTTTGATCTAAAAATAGAAAAATTGTCCCATATCATAGGTGCGCGCCGATCATAAGACTTACGGTCTCCGTCCCCGATTACGGCTCCTGGTAGAGCTCATCAGTTTTTCGCAAAAATTCAAACAGCAGAGGTAAATACCCTGAATACCTCATGCGCTCATCTGATCAATATCACAAACATTAAAAAAAAATCAAACGGTGACCACTCTGCCTCGTTGTTGGTAATAAAGCAAATCTACTGGAAAGCAGATTTATGATTTATACTTTAAAGCAAATCAACTTCTCTGTTCATTTTGCATAACCACTTAATTTAGTCCACATTCGCTCCACTATCCCCCAGTATCGAATCCAAAGCAATTAAGTCTAAAAATCTCACCTCATTAAAGTTCGATGCGAAGTTTAATAATTTGAAAAGGAAATATGGAATATAACAGCTGTCTAACCTAAATAACGATGATATCATATTTTACTTTAGTTATCGCGATGCACATAAACGACCGGATTTTATCATACAGGGACTCTAACAATTCCAAATATAGTTCACGGTATCCTTGGAGTCCAAGGATCGCATCTTAGTAAAAACTTAAACAACTTGAAAAGGCCACATGGAATATCACAGCTGTATAACCTGGATGACGATTGAGTCATCTTAGTTATCACGATGTATATAAGCGACCGGATTTCATCATTATACAATACAGGGGCTCTGACGATTCCAAATATACTTCACGGTAGATTGTAATTCTTTGATTCTATCGAAATACGTTTTTGAACTTTTCTTGTTACAAGACGTCTGTCATTTTTTCCCTTTGTCACATGTTTCAGATATACATTCTCCACAAGGAAGCGCAATGAGTGTATTTTAGTTCTATTCAAATCTCATAACAAATTTTACTTTTCACTGATCTACCGTTCAAGCTGACCCACAGAGTAAAATTTTCAGAGTGAATGTGTTACAGGCGATTGTCTTACGCTTCGAATTGAATTTATTGTTGAAACCGAATCGGTTTTAGTACCTACACTTAAATGGGGGAGGGAAAAAGGAAAGAAAAACAATCTTTGTGATATTTTGTAGTCGTTAAATATCAGTTGAACTCACCTTTCACGGAAGTGGCCCCGGGAATCACGAGTGAGGATAACACGATTAACAGCCAGCTCATGCGATCAAAAAACATAGCGACAGGACCTTTTGATGCTTCCGCACGTTGGTCACTTTTGAATTAAGAAATACAAACTAAACTTATTGCATTTTAGAATTAAGTATGGAAGACTCAATTAAGCCTAGTGCCCATCTGTCACGAGTGTTTTGATCTCTATATTGCCTTTGGAATTATTCATTGTAATCAAATGGAAAGCTGTGTGTTTACACATTCTGTTTTAATTTACTTTTAAATAAAGTTAAAGGTAATTTCCTTACCGATGTGAATTTCGCATTTCAACACCAGTTTATGACATAATTCTCTTGTGAGAACATAAATTGAATGCAATTTTGATCGTACAGGTGATGATTTTTTCTCGAAAACTGTTATAGAAATGGTAAAACAAAAAAAAAATAGCTCGGCAGAATAAATTAAAATAATAAATTATTCACTAAAAAATAAAGTATGTGTTAAGAGCAAACTATACAGAGTAGAACCAAACAAGAATATTTCAAAGCAAACCCGAAACTGTAAAACTGAACAAACTTCGACAGAAGGCTCTCTTCGGGTGTCGGAGACTGAAATATTATATTAACGTACAGATGCAAAATAAACATATCTAAAAAGAGAACTGATCAAATAAGTATGTGTAACTTAAAGGTGTTGCTTTTCCCTGCTTTGTTTTGGCGAAGCGTAAAATGAAAGAACAGAAGTGACTCTATGGTTTAGAGTAGTTCGCACCAAAGATGAAAATTCGATCTCTTTTACCTACGGCATTAATAGAACGCTTTGCGACCTTTATTTTGCATAGTAAAACTGATAGAAAACCTTACTAGGTATCAAAGCGGAAAGAGGAACTGTTAATAAGTAATACTACCTGCTGTTTGTTAGCCAGTAAAAAAAATCAATCCTCCAAAATTTAATCAACGATCGTCACATGAATACATAGTGTCAATCATTTAGAGCGAGTAGCTGACTTAAAAAAAAAAAAAAAAGTGTCCGCCTGGATTCGAATCGTCTAATTTTCAACACAATAGCGACACAACTGTCAATTGCTTTAAAATTAATGTTATAGGGAAAAGCAACGACAACTACTTTCATGGAAAAGAATATTGGCATACAACTTTTTGATTGGTATAAATAATAAAATTTCATAATCTTCCTGAACTTTGTTCTGTGCAGTGTATCGTGACGTAAGAAATTTAAAGAATTCCTTTCTTTATTGTATTTACTGCCCGTATCTGTTTACTCGCTATGGAGGTTAAGTAACCACGACGGCGAGGGCGAGGATAACGTCGTTTAAAAGTTGGCGTTAGACTTTGAAAACGAGTCTCGCGATACTCTAAAGTAATATACTTTGTTAAAAATGTCTCGAGACTGAATCTGGAACACAGCGACAAATTCGAACGAGAAATTTACAAAATTAGCCGCTGTGGTTCACGCTCATCAGACAACGCAGAATTTGGTCAGTTCACGTTGTTGTTTTGCAGAGGAAGGCACAAAAATGAACCAAGAATTGTAACGTACGTGCACAGCCATTGTTCTGTTCATTAAACCTTTTGTTAAGTGACGTTCCCGTCCCCGTTGTAGCTTTTTAAACCCCCTAATAGTTTCTAGCAATAAGCATAATCTTTTCTACATATTATAAGTTAGATTGTACGCACATCACTAAAAAGGTAGTTTCTTTTAGACTCCATTCTTGTCAATGTCACTGCACCAAGACATATCCCATGGCTTTGATTAGTTTGTTTCCATTATCTCCACCAGCGGATGCCCCGTTTCCACAAGTGCTGGTGTCATCAGGACGCCCGCCTGTACCAAACCCGATACTGGAATCACACGAATTACAATTATTTTGTTCGTTGCCGAGGATACCGATCCTGGCTTTAGCGGAGTTACCATGACTACCATGTACGGCATTGAACCCTTCTTTGTTGCACTTAAGTTGCAAAGAGGCCTGCGAGCCAATCAGCGTCTTCCACGTGTTACGACCCAGTGAAGTGCCGCGGTATTGACCGTCAGCAATCAGTGAGTACAGAGAGCTGGCCTGCTTGTTGACCACAATGAAGTTAATCTGTTGGTCGATCTTCATACCAAGACAAATCTTTGAGAAAGATGTGTTCCAGTAGGTCGGTAACTTGGCCTCCTGTGAGTCAAACCCAGTTTTCCCTCCAGGAAGGTTGTATTCAGTTTTGTTACTCCAGTATCCTGAGTCATAATGAAAGGTGTCCTGAGGAAGAATAAAAATGTGTATTATTAATGAATCACATCACATGCGAAAAAGGTCATAAACGCCTGTTTTAAGTATGTCAGTGCTGTGCTACCAAACTTGTGTCTTGTTAGTGAATTAATGTACATACTGGAGAATGTCCTATATGACATACAGGGCAAAATAAGGCAATTGACCTTGTTGCCGTCAATGTTCAAGACCGGCGTCCATCCTCCATCTCCACATCCAAAGTTTCCCATGTGACAGAGAACAGAAACTGATTTTAAGTCTACAAGGAGTGTAACCAACTGACTCACGTTCAATCTGTTGAATGTAAATAATAATTTTAGGATTGCACCTAGCTACAGAAAGAGGAGAGAAATGAATTTGAACGTTTCTGTGATCAAAAAAAGACTTGTAGACGGTGGCTTACTTGTACAGGTCATGCAGGTCCTTGCATGACTTAACAGCTGAAAGAGACAAAAAAATATGCAACTTAAGAAACGTATCATTAATTTAATACAGGCAAATATTTGATCTGCTAGACTCTAAGCCCTGGTTTTCACTGCATAAAATTGCCAGGAGCGTGCATTTACATAACCTAAAACATTTGCACGCCACTCGCCTTTTATTCAATCTCGTTCTCAGCCGAGGCCATGATTCTATTATTATATTATTCTTCTATTTTAGAAGTTCTTTTGTCTTAATGTAAGTGCCATCTTTGTTTGCTCTATTATAAAATCTCGTGCTTTTAGGTCTTCTATAGTGAACTTAATTTGATATAAATTATGTATTGAATAATATATAGAGCATATTACATGCCCTCGCGCGGATACGAATTTTATCTTCGAGTGTTTAACTCGATATCTCACGAGTGAGGGAAGTAAACGAGTGAGATATTGAATTGAACACGAGAAGATAAAATTCGTATCCACAAGCGGGCGTGTAATATTCTGTTTATTATATAAACATACTAATGACGACGTTTTTGACGAATTTCCGAAGATTTCCGACCACTTTCCGAAGATTTTCCAAAATTGTTTCGAAGGCCAGACGAACGCTTCCAAACATTTTCGGAACATTTCTGAAGATTACCGAAGATTGCCGAGGATTACCGAAGGCGAACGAAGAAGATCCTAAGATGTTTCGATCATATATCAACAAATTTAAGTGTAGTTAAAGGGACAAAACAAAACTGTTATCAAAAAGGAATGATATCTCCTCAATGTGAAAGATAACAATAGTATCTTCACTGCGCACGATGAAGATTTGATTTTTTAGTAAAAGGAAAAATCCTGGTATTTCACTGGTGTTTATATAATGACTAGGTATCTGGCTTAAATTTCGTTAAGAATATGCCCGGAATTTTAACAGAAACAAATACATAAATTTTCTAAGCATGCGCTTATTTTTTATGTCCGAAAACGTTGATCCTAGGCCCTTAGGGACCCAGGCATTATATCATATTAGATCTACCTTTGTCGCAATATTCTCCAATAAAACTTTTCTGACAAAGGCATTCAAAAGTGTCAGCTTGATAGTTCGTCAGACAGATACCTCCATTTTGACACGGTGAGGAAGAGCAAGGCGACTAAAAATACAAAAACAGTAATGTTATATAAAAGACATTTTCAAAACGGGATGCCATTCTTTATATGAAGATTACGTTCTTCCCTTTGGTACGCTACTTACATGTACACATTTATATATTTTTGGTGCAGATAGAGTTGTTATAAAAACAAAATTCCCAGGGGTCTGATCTAAAAGCTAGGAAGATTACATGGTGATTGATTGAGACTCCACCAAGGGTCCAATGAGCTGAACATGTCGTGATAATAGAAAATCGCTTTTTAATCATCCAAGTAACACAAAGTAAAGGCATGATGCTAGCAGGTACTTCCCTTAAGAAACATACAGGACCACAAAAAATACACTTTATGTCCAGGCCCAGCTTTCTCCTCTTTTCGCCTTTCAGAGCGAGGAGAGAAAAACGTTTGGGAGCGAGGGGGCGACGCTCGCACAGAACTATAATATTGGAAGCAGGCTAAAGCACTGAAAACTTTCTTTACCTCGATGTAGTAGTGATGCGCACTTATGTTTGCTTTGTACTCCGCAGGGTCTCTGTATTTATCAGAAGATAGCAACTCGCACCAACGTTTTCCATCGGGTGCTTTGGAAGCTGCCAGGTTCACAGAAAAGCACAAAGGATTTCTGGCGCATTCAAAGGCGCAATCAAAGATGTCCCATGCGTCCACTGTTTCAACTGTCTCCACATTCAGATGATGAAATTCGTTTTTTACAAAAACACGCTGTCTAGTCGATTGTAAGGAAGGAGAGTAGATACCCTCTTGAGGCAAAATGTTTGATCCTGTTAAAAAAAAAATTTAAAAAAGTAATCAAGATCGAGTCTAAAATGCTGGTTGAATTGGTTTATGCAGTTTATAGAAGTGCTATCAGTAACTGGATTTAGTTTTTTTAAGATATTGTTATTATTCCACGTGTTTATCTGCATTGAGAGATTTACCATTGTATTCCATTATTTAACTGCTTTTACCAAGGGCTATAATATAACAACGCCTCGGGTGACTTAAGTTCGTTTGCACATGATCTGCCAAAAAAAATTTATCGACGATGGGCTACAGAGAGAAATGAAAGATTGAGGTGTGCTGTTTCATAAGGAATAAGATATGTCGGTCAAAGTGAACTCAAAGTCAGTTTTCGCATTACGAATATTGTTGACGAATTCCAAAATTGTTTAACCCTATTTAGCCCGGTTTTCTTTTGGTCATGAGCCTGTATGTATCTTCAAGAATGTTGACTCAAAAGCAACGAAACTTAACTGCAATGCAAAGCAAACTTGTCTACTTTAGTGGTTTATTCGTGAAATTTTGTCGTCCCTAAATGACGTTAAATTTCCAAATGGCCGCCGTCACGAATTCCCAATTTTTTTTAAATATGTTTAATTTTGGTATTTTGGTTTTCTCTACTTCACGACATGAATACGATATTTTTAACAAATAAGTGCAGTGAAAAAGAAGAGGAAAGGGCAAAATATAGTATGTCCTTTATAATTAAATACATTTATTTTAAGATCAAAGAAAACTAGTGTAAGAGAGTTAAGAGTAAACACATGGTAAGTTAATGTGTAATGTTGAAATTATTAAAGGGACACAGTCAGCTTTGGGGACCCTCTGAGCTGGACACTAGTTTTCCCACTTTGTAAAGAGTTCACCTCAACCTGAAATCAAAGACACTCGTCGAATACATCTAGAAATCCGCTTCAATCTTCGCAGTGTTTTGCTTGATTTTCAATGGTTTACTGAAAAACATGTTTTTGAGTGTGCTTTTCCTCATCCTGTGATATTACCTTATCGTATTTGGTTAAAAACAGTATGGATCTCGTCTCTGTGATATGCAAATTAGCTACGAAATGGTATCTAATGCGCACGTGAGCCAGCTGACTGTGTCCCCTTAATACTGAGTTAAAAAAAAAAAAAAAATGGTAAAGTGCCTTTTAAAATAGTTTCTTAGTTGGCTTATTCCGTATAAATAAGGGAATGTCATTCCAATGATAGCATCCAATAATAGTTGGGCACAATTTTCTTATATTTCAGAAATACTCAATCGTTAAAAGACTGAAACGAAATACGAATTCATTAAGCGCTTCTGCCCGCACTGCTTTCGAGTAAAACCCTTCTAATTAAATAAGTAAATAAATAAATAATAATAAAAACATTCAAGCTATATTCCTATACATATTAATTCCCTTGGAAAATTACAACAAGTTTTGAATCAATACAGCACTGCTGCACACTGTTCATCAATGCTACTAGCTTGAAAGCCGACAAATATCTATGAAGTGTCAAGCCAAATGTCTTGGACTAGAATCTTGACTTATTTTTTTCGATAATGTCGAACGAAATTCTACAGGGCTTTTTTAAAGAAGGGCAGCACTAGCGTTGAATTAATTTCTCTGATTCAGCTGCCAAAAGCTATGAATGTACCAGCGCTGAGTATTCTTCGCTCAAATAACGCCGTCAAATGCGAGTTTTAAATCTCAAAATTAGGCCATTTTCTTAATAAAAAAGTTGAATAAGATATTCAGCGATATTTTTGGAAAATAGTGAATGAAGTATAAAAACAGCGGAGCTTACCTTGTGTGCAGGTGGCTTTGAGTAGTGAAAACGCAATTTGCAATTGGAGCCAATGATTAAAAACATAAAACATGGCAAAAAGAATTGTTTTCAAACTGAACATAACAAAGTGTTTCAGAGTATCGGAGATATTTTCTTGGTTTCAAATTGCAAAGCATAAGATGAAATGATTAATTTTCAAAAGTCAGTGCTCAGAGTTCGGTACGCATAGTATTAAGGCCTTGCCACATTCAGCTTTTTGCATTGTTTTCGATCACTTGACGCATTGTATTATTGGTTAATATATTCCAACGATCACAAAAGACTGTGAACAGTTTCTGCTGTAAATACGTTTAGAAAATAGCCCAAAGAAAATACAAGCGTTGATTCGTTAAAATCGTGTTTGTATACACAGAACAAGCACGAGATGTTGACGTAATGACGGCAAGAGCAAAGAGAATTTACATTTTGATGATCAAAGTAAACAAGTTGTTATCTTTTTTTCTTTTTCGTCACGGAATTTTCTAAAAGAAATAGAAAACATGCTTTCCGTGTTCCTATCAAGTTACAGAAACACTCATAGAAGTTTGGAAGAACTCAAAGAAGCTGGAAACACTCGCCTGTCGGTTCTTCTTCCCACAGCATTTCTCGTTCTCCCAAACTTCTACTCGTGTTCCATAACTCGATAGAAACACGGTACACGTTTCTCTCAATTGAAATCAAGAAAATCAAATTCTACTGCACACAATTTTACACGCTTGGTACAACATGTATATTTAGAACTAGTTTAAGCACAAGCGTCCCAAACTCACGATGTGAGGAATCGATCAAATATTAATGATTTATGTCCGCGTATTGAGTGGGACGTGACCACGTAAAATGTATGGTGTTGTGTTACACTTTGGGCTGTTGAGATAAAAACGCGCAACGAAATAAAATGTTACTTTTTGTAAAATAAAATAAAAATATACTCACCCTGTCTAAGAGGAAAAAAGCTTATCCCCTGAAGTTGCAACAGTTCCAATCTCCTGTCACATGAATGATAACTACCTTGGATCATGCGGAGGTGGTGGATGGACGCTGGTCTTGAAGACCGACGGAACCAAGGTAGTGAACAACATTGTGTTTTCTTGTTTGTATTGAATGCCAAACCGGTTGAATGACATTACATGTTGTCGGGCAATTTTTAACCAAATGAATAATCACTGTTTGCATTTAATTTTACCTCGAGTAATAATCATTTTACTACATCAAACCAAGATTGTTATGTGGTATCTATCATCCCGGATAGGTGTTTTTGGCATTTAGGCGACAGGTTACGCACGAAACAGCGTGAATCAATCAATCAAATGAGGCACCACTCCTTATCCCTATGAGTAGGTAAGGTGTTCAGGTCTCTCTGAGGGAAAGATTCAATCAACTGAAGCGAGGGTTAATTGTTCATTACCTGCTTTTCCCTCTTCCTCATGCTCCGTTATTGCGCTGTGTCAGAAGCTCGTTTTTTAGCATTCTACTTTAGTATTTGCTCTTATTTTAAAATGAGCGGTACTGTGGTAACTAGTAATAAATGTCTGCAAGCATCATGAAGAGGAAACATTTCTCTTCGCACATCAGTGATTTCCTGCAGTCCTCATCGAGTAGGACTGCTTAGTTTTTAGGTATCATCCCTTTACATGTATTTCTGGTTTTCTATATTTTCTTGCACTCTAACAGTTATTCTTGCGGAGAACTGAGGTAATTTCGACTTGGATCGTCTTAGCACAGGCTTAGTCTAAGTTTTGGCGCTGGATATTATACAGAGGATTAATCAACACTATTTTTCTGTTGCACGGTTCTGTGGAGTAAAGTCATTATGCAGCTGCATTCAATGGCTAATTCCAAAACTGTTTTACAATTTTTTTTTTTTTCCTCAAAGAGAACCTTCCATTTCAATTCCAGGCTTTGGGCGAACCAAAAATCATTCAGCGTTTCTAGGGGAAAGACTGGGCTTGACTTACAAGATACTAAGTTATCGACCTACTAGGAGACACCCTTCTCCAAGATCTGTCTTGGCATGAAGATCAGCCAATAGATTTACCTCCTCGTTATCAGCAAGCAGGTCAGCTCTCTGTATTCACTGATCACTGACAGGCAATACCGCGCTACCTCACTGGGCCGTAATACGAGGAAGACGTTGATTATTTCACAGGCCTCCTTGCAGTGAACTGTACTAGGGAAAGGTGCAATGTTGTTTCTGACACTGATTGGAAGTCAACGGCAAGATTCGGTTTCCTTGGTAACGATAATCTTAATTACTAGGAATGTGAATCTACAATCGGGTTTGGTACAGGCGGATATCAACATGACGATGCTACCTGTGGAAACACAGGTATCAACGGACCAGATAATGGAGACAAACGCATCAAAGCAATGGGATACATTTTGGTGCAGTGATAAGGAAGTAATAAATTGCGGCCAAACCCATTATTTCAAACTGCACTCTAACTCATTAGTTATCGACAATGAAGCACATCAAAGCCGTAGTGCCACATGTAATCAACAGTGATGGATCTACAGTTGGACCCCGCTAATCATATTCGAACTTGGTTTACTTTCAATTAATAGCCTTTGGTTTTTTGTTTTGGGTTTTTTTAAATTGACATAGTGCCAAAGAGATACCATTACAGGACAAAACAACGAAAAGCTCAAATTGTAGTTTTCCAGCTATTTTCTAGAGTGGTCTGTCGTCATAATGACGTTTACTTTCGAACTCTAACAGCGGATTGAGTTAGAAATAAACAGGGTTGATTTTAGGCCACGGGAAATAGAAATTAGTTGGAAATAGCAGGGAATTCTAAATAACCGAGTTCGAATTGGCCGATAATGAATAACTGAAAAAAAACGACAGCAACACCAAAAACAACAACAGGAAGAGTAAATCGAAAGGGAATAGCCTTCAATAGGAGGCCATGGATCGATCATGATCTCCTGGGAATTCGAAATAACCGAGATCGAACTAGCGAAGTCCAACTGTATTTGAGTTTTTGTGTCTCTTGCTGTAGTCGAGTAGAGTCGATATTGAAAGGTAATGCCTCAATTATACAGGGTGGATAAATACGTCTTTAAATCAAACGGAAATTTGTAGCTAAAGTAGATCTTGTTACTGGCCTGAGAAGCAAGTATTCTTTTACCTCAGGATGGCATTAATAAATACTGAAGGAAATTAAACTTGTCACAAAAGAGCTAAGACATGTTTTATCCGTCAGTACTACTTACATGTAGTAACAGCTTCACTTAAAGAACCACTTCGCGTAACTTTAATTTATTTATTTGTTTTATTGTTTATTTTGTAATTTTCACTATTTTCGGGCTGCCACCATTTAAGCAATTTTTTAGTTTCTTTTTTTTTTTTTTGTTAACTCCCTCCCTCACCTCAAGGGAGCTTGCATCTTCAGATAGAGCTGTTTCAATTGACTGTCGAAAATAATCCGGTATCATTGGTTCAAAAACACACGCGACGTTCTCAACCAATCAGATCCGAAACAAAGGCAGATCGTTTTTCCCCTCGACGTAATTAATTTACACTATAATAGAGTTTTAAGGCATGATGTGGCATGTTTTTGCATCGAGTTCCTATTGGCTGCATGATATCGCTGCATTGGTTCTAGCAGTTGCTTTGAGTTTGGATTTACGATGTAAATTAAATATCGCTGTAATAGTTTTGGAGAATCGCGCTTCCGTATTTAATAAGGTACGCTTTCAGTCAAAACGGTAAGGCTAAAGCTCGTAAAGGCAGTATACTGACGCACTCAATCTATAGTCTTACAATATGAATTTCTCACTCAGTTGTTAAAGGTGTTTTCGTTTAAAATCAAACATTACAATATTTCAATTCGCGACTATAGTTATTGGAGTGGAATGGTTATGAAGCCCGGCAAATATCAAAGAAGTAAACAAAGATACCAAGATTTATTTTGGAAGGTCCACGACCATGCACAATCTTTTGTTTTGCGTTCATACACTATGCAGGAGTTACGGAACCAAAACGTTTCTATTTTTTAGTTCCTTGGTCAGTAGTAAACAACTATTGTGTTTTGTGCACGGTCAAGGCCACACGAGAGAACGAGAACATACAACAAAGAACTTTGTCGAGTTTCATAACCATTCTCCTCTATTAACTATGGTCGTAAAAGGAAACTGTTAAGATGATTTATCTAATAACAGCTTGTTAAGAGCAATATCTTTGTTTGAAATTTCGTTTATTGACTTCTTGTGTATCTGCTTCAAGGTTGGTTTTAGGAAATACATGGCGCCGTACATGTACATTTTGTGGGTAGTTATGGTGTGGTCTTTTCATCCGAGTCAATGCTCGCAAAACTAAAACGCTTCTTATCTTGAATAGTTCTGGACAATTATCTGACTCTCCTGCTCAATTCAACTTCTTTATTGCGCAATATCTATAGCTAGAGTATAGGGTTTCATGCATTCATGGTGGTGTTTTTAAATCCGAAGCTGAGTTCACTAAATCAAATATTGCATTCATTTGGTTCTGACTGTTATATTGTTTTGTTCACGACCTCTAGGAAGAAATGGCGAAGTTTGCCTTAACCTTAAATATTCGACAAATCAACGTGTCAAGGAGACTTCTAAGACCTTGACGATAGTTTCCACTGAAGATAAAACAGATGCAGGGGTTGATGGCGCAATTTGCGTGAGCAATAATCCGGGCAACAAACCAATAGCGCACGATGCCACATGAAGGCGAACTAGTGTGATCCCACCCGACGGTCGAAAGAAATTTAAAACACTGATAGGCAGCCAGCATATTACGAACAGTGAAACAATAGCAACGGCCATCTTTAACACATTTCTTTGCCTTTTTGCCCGTAGGTTTTCAGGGTTGACCGATTGCACGCCTGGGACCTTTTGTGTCTTGAGCTTGAAAAGAATTATTGAGTAAAGAATGGTCATCAACGCAAAAGGTATGTATAATTCTATTATAGACAGCACTATAATGTAAATTTGTAATATATAATATGAAGACTCATCAAAAACTTCATCCCAACGGACCTCACACGCCAGCTTTTCTGGATACTCAACAAATTTATAGACAAAGTAATGTGGGAACTGGGTAGTTATCGCGAAGATCCAAGTGGCAAGAATCAAGAAAAGACACAACTTTGAGCCGATTAGTGGTGAACGCAGGGGAAATACCACAGCTCCAAATCGATCCACTGCTATCAGAGCCAGGCTCTGGATGGACACAGCAATGGAGACAACTGTTGCAAACGAAATCATTTTACATAAGGTGTGGCCAAGAGTACCACGTATCAGCCAAGAGCCGGCGTTAAGCTCCGTTAGAGCCCATGGAAAGGCGAAAACCGAAAACAGCAGATCAGAAATGGCCATGTTTACGATGAAAAAGTTGACAGTTTTCCTCATGGTTTTCATCTTGCAGACAATTATTCCGACGAAAGAATTTCCAACAAGGGAGGCAACAAGAATAATACTGTAAGCAACGGTACTTCCGATATTTACTGCTCTCAGACTATCGGGACTGAGACACTTTGACGTTGTATTCATGTTGACCTCATACATAGTCGAGTTGATGCGTTATTTCTTTTGAAACTTGGCGACAAATTCTGTTAAAAATTGAAATAAGACAGGTTAAAGGCATTGAACATAGCCAGCAGCAGCTGTTGAACAGGGGCACCAAACACTGTAATGAAATAGACTGTTTTGCATGTATATAGGTTTTTGCCGCTTTATTGTTTCCGCCGAAACAGTGTTATTGATGTTGGAGTAGGGAAATTGCCGTGGATATTATAAATGTTGAAAGGAATTCTGTTGCAAAGTCAATAAGAACAATATTAATTTACACTGAGAACAGAAGAGTAATGGACTTATTTTCTTCTCTTTTTCAAATGCGGTCAAACAGAACGACATGAAAAGCAATTTACTTCACTTTGGCAATCTCGAGCAACGACAGTGCTGTCATTGTCGAAATTTCTCGAGTGTCCTCTTGCGGGTTTGCTTATATGTTTATTTTTTAGCGTTGTCTATGCTGTCAAAGATTACAGACTAACACAAAAAATCACTGGGAAAGAAAGGTAATTTGAATAAGCTATGGCGCCCTAAATTTTTTGCGCAGCCACAGCTGTTATCACTCGATGTCTTCACTTTTTCGCTTTGTAATCCACGAGGAAATGGAGTCCACTGGAAGTCTAGTGTTCAAACTATTTATTCTAATTTAAGTTCATTTATTTCATACTGTATATCAAACAATGCAAGTTCATTTCGCAATAACCTTGATGAAGAACAACAAACTAGAAGATGGCTTTCAATAAAACAATCCTCAATTTTTTGCCTTAGTGTCTGTCAATTAACTTGCGTAGATTATATCGAGATGACCTTCCTTGTTGAACTTTACTTTGAAAGAAAAAAAAAAAAAACTTTTCATCAGACAACGAAGTGTGTAAGCAAGTATGAAATTTGCAAGGTTATTGGCTGAGTTACACTCGGTAAGGAGTTTGTCTTTTCACTCGTGCAAACGCATAACGTTTATGAAAGTAAGTTAGGGATCCTCGTTTTTCTCCTTTGATTTAGGTCCCGCGCTTTTCGAGGTTGGCCATGAATCAAAAAGTAACAAATCTCGGTCCGTAGCTTACAATACGGACCTCGTAACTGTAACCTCTTTAGCGGTTTATAAAACAGGAATTTCTTTTATATCAGCAAAAGGGAAAAATATTTTTTTATCGTCAATTACCCTTGTTACGATTACTTTTCTTTGAGCAGCGATTGGTCGATCACAAAGTCTGTGGAAGTTGATTATTTCAAAGTTGGTTTACGAGTTGGTTTGCTGAATATTTAACAATAATTCGCCGAAGGCGAAGTGAACATTGGTGAATATTCATCGCGACAGAGTCGAGGTTAATATTCACTAATGCTCAATGAGCCTTAGGCAACGAGGACTTCGGAATGACGGCCTAAAACTTAAAAACACAGACGCATTGCATACACGTATGCAGCCGTAGTTCTAATAATAAGCGTACATTTACATCGATTGTGAATCAATTTACTCATCGAGTTCGGCATGCAGTAAGGCAAGCAAGCAAAACACTACCAAAATTAATTTCATCCAGTACCTTTGTTTTATGGTTGTTGACTTCATTCACGGTTGTCATTACCTTCTGAAAAATGGATAGCTTTAGTTTGAAGAAAAATAAATTTCGGTCAATTGATCTGACCTGCTGGCGATCAACATAACCAATGCGTTTAATTTACGGTTATTAAATTCCTTGAATACGAGTTCTTGAAAGGCTTTTTGGTCCAAGGGTGACAGCGGTCATTTTAAAAATTCTCCATGTTTTGAAATATCCTTGGCTTAAGGTGATGTCTTCCGAATAAAAGAAAAATTCGTTCAGCAACTCTCGGCCATGTTTACCAAGTTTATCAACAGTAATTGGTCCGCGATTCTAACAAGTTTTGATCCGTATATTGTTAACCAAATTACGTTTCGTTTATGTCGTGAATAAGTCGTTTGTAAGGTTCCGCTGGTGGTTAAAATATGTTAGGAGGCGTATGTTCTAAGTTAGTGCACCAGCTTTCCAGAGTCAGTCGTTAAAAATAATTTGCACTGTAGGTTAAGCATTGAGCAGAGTCCCACTCAATATTGTTGTTTCTCAGTTGATGTTCAGCAATGTGATTGTTGGCATCGCCGTTTCTCGTTGCTCGTTTGTGTTCAGTCAATCGCGTGTTAAGGCTTCTGCCAGTCTCGCCGATGTAGGATACCTAACACTGGCACGGAGGACGATCACACTATACAGACTAATGATGGACTATTTATAAGGAACGTAACATTTTTAAAAAGCTAAATTTAAAGGAGGGCAGCGAGATTGAGTTCACAATACCATCATGTTCAGTGTGGAAATATTTCGATCCTTGGTAAGTTACAGTTACGTTTCACGTATTTGTTTACAATAAACGATTCTGGAGGAGTAAAATCTAATTTTGCAGCTGTAAATTGAATATTTATCAGATTTATGATGAATGGCTCATCAAATTGCCACATCTGATTCTGTTAAGCAGCTATTTCAGTCTCAGCTACTCCTTACCGCTTCCCTAGAGTTCTTCTCCCAGCTAATTCCACATTATAAAAACGAAATCATATGTACGTGTGTCGATCTAGAATTAATAATAGTAACTTTCTTATTCACTCCAGTAAAAATGGTTGCCCACAATCAACAACAATCAAAGTAAAAGATATAAACGCTACATAGATCAAAAAAAAAAAAAATGAGTCGATAAAAAAGTCTAAACTGCTCTCCAAAGCACGACTCTTAAAAACAACCTTAAAAGTTGCAGGTTAAGTTCGGCAAACACGGTCAGCCCTCCCAGTAAGACCATGTTTTAGTCATAACCAATGAATATACCGTACCAAGTCTCCGCGCCAAAGTACTAAAACTTTAAGCAATATCGTACTACAAATTCAATCAAAAATTAATGTATTCAACGCTTTAATTAGAAACTGTGTCTACGAAGATATTTAATTTTGTCTGGCTTATCATTGCATTTAGTTCTAATGAATGGATCTGCCATGCTAGATCTCCGCACCAATTTACCAAAACTTGAGGCATGTTCTTGCTACTTTAAAGGTGTATTGAATGCTTTTGAAGCTGTTTCTTCGAAGATTTGTTGTTGTGCTTATCATTGAAACAGTATGTATTCCTGGTCTCGATGTAATTTTCTCCACTATCCGGAAGGAGCCTGCCATCTGCCTCGTTTCCAGTAGGTCGGTAAGTTGGTCTCTTGTAGGTCAAACCCTATAATGCCTCCTGCAAGATTGTAGTTGATTGTAGTTGGTCTTGTTGCTCCAATGGTTAGAGGTAGTCAGGGAAAAAATAAAAATGTTGATATAAGGTGATCGTTGGCTGTACAGCAAGACATTAAGCTAAAATACTCTGAAGGGTTTATTATAAACAGTTCAAATTCAGTGAACGAGTGAATGAATGAATGAATGAATGAATGAATGAATAAATGAAAGAATGAAACAAGGAAGCAATTTATCAACATTTTAAAATTATTTTTAACACTAAACTAAAGAGCGGCAATCTGGAATCTGAGGTTTGTCACTCCTGTTGTTAATATTTCACAGGTTCACCTGTTCCATTTGGTAAATCCAGCCAAATCGTTGTGGTTTGGGTCGAAATAGCCGCTAGCAGGGCCTAAACATAGGCGTTAGTTTATGTTTGTAAACTTTCCCTAGATGCCTTCGATAGTTAGAAGACAGGCGTCGAAGAATATCTTTTTATGCAAACAAGCAAGCAAAAAGCAAGGAAGCAATTTGCTCGGAGATTATAGTGTATTGCCCAAGAACACAGCAAAGTGAACCTTGGCAGTTATTGAATCCGATTCTAACGCCCTATAAGCATTAGCCTGCTACATGTACATGTAATGTAAGCTAATGTATGAAATGTAGTATATGTGGCAGGCTAATGCTTACGGCGTTAGAATTACATGTATACATAATTAGTTTATTGTACGTAATGAATTGTAAGTTGCTAATTGTATTGTAAGTAATTTTTCGTAGGTATTTTAAGTAGTTTATTGTAAGTGTGTATTGTAAGTGTAAAATATGTTGTTGTAGTTTATTAGATGGAACTTATCTTTAAACATGAAATTATAATAAAATATAAATAAAGATTAGCAAAGAAAAAAAACAACCACCAACAAATAAATTAATTAGCTTGCTCGACATTGTCTACTCATTAAAGTGTATATTTTATAGGAACACTTGAGGAAAATGATTGGACCGACATGTACATGCAACCTTCCATGCAACCTTCCCACCGTGCGCTGCACGTATGTTGCATCGATTGTGGTGGTCATGCATTGAATTTTTTACGTATGGCACGGTATTAAAAAGTTATGCCATGCTTTCTAGTGGTATACCATAAAATATCCCACTTGCCACTTGTATTTTCTCGGTAAAAAGCCCTTTTAAATTACAAGTGACTCGTGCGATATTCCATGGTATACCATTCGGAAATGTTGCATAACTAGTCCATCTACTGCTGATCAAAACTCTCGGATTACATTATGCTAGCTATCCCATACTAACGTGCATGAAAACGATATCATTTCCAACGGCACATATTAAACTAGAAATTTCTTCTTTCTCTTTCTGATATGTAATTGATACATATAAATAATCCATTCCTCACTACATAATGTGCATATAGCTAAGCGTGATCTCTGTTGTTACTCACAATTGGACTCTGTTCGTAAAAACATAAATTTGTTCTCGTTATTTTAAATATGATTATAAAAATGTAATAATATGTATAAATATATATTGAGACTCTTTGAAAACAAATCTTTTCCATTGTGATTAAGAATAACCAAATGTCCTTCAAAGTGAAAAACCTGATCTTAACTTAGATTATTGCGGGTTTTTTTCACTCTGCATGTGCTAATCGATAACAGACTGAACTCGCGTCTGTTATGACATGCGCGATGTAATTCCACGCCAGCGTGGGATACCAGTTTGCTTCATTCTAGAAAGTTCTCATAGTTTATATTTTAAATAAGCTAATTTTTTTCTGTGTAAATGTCGTAATTCTGAGTTTGCAGTTCTCTTTACTTTATATACTTTGCGTGTCTTTCCTTTGTTTTATGATCTAAAGTTATCGATTAAATGAATAATTTAATATATCATGGGATGCTAGCCCACCATTGGTTAACTCCAACCATTTTATAATATCAGTGCCAAGTTTCCTCTCCTAATTTTTTAAGCGAAAGTCCTGGGAACAAGCTTGGGGTTTCACTACAGTCGAAACATCTCGCCTTGAAGACCTGTCATATCGACTGTAATTTTGACAAACATGGTATCATTTCGAATGAATCCACCTTGCCTTAGTTCAGTCTGAGAAATAAACGTCGGACAGCCCGATGCTATGTTCATGTCTGATGTAGGCCTCTTGAAACTTGAGCTGTGAGGTTCAGGGCGAAATGCATCATACGCATCTCTGATCCTGTCTTGGTCAATAAGTCTAAAATGGACCTTTTGGATGAACGGCCAGGGCAATAAGGCGTCATATTCACCTCTCATAATCACAAAGAACATTGACATATGTGTTCCTTTGCCAATACCATCCCCATTTGGGTACATACGGGCACAAACTTTGTATCCAAACCGTCCAACGTAGAATGGAGGGCTATAAATCGATAGCGTCTTCCCAGAGGCGGCCTCCTGAAATCGCCGGCTGTAATGGTCGATTTTCCAAATGTAGGTCCCATTGTACGAGGTAGCTTCCAGCATTTGAATCTGCATGTCTTGTTCAGAGAGTTGAATTTCATGTAAGGCCAACTGATGCTCTGCTCTGTCCAATCGACGCTCGCTCTCACGAGACGAGGAAGAGTTGATTCTTAAATCATGACCATTTGGTGTCGAGGCTGATGTCTTTAGATGGGCCAATTCATTTTGCAAGTTGTTTACTTTGTCTTCATGTCTTTTTATCGTGTCCACAATTTCCTCCATCTGAGAAGAGACTACATCTGTGTTTGCACCACTTGGGGTCACTGCGGTTTCCAAGCCGCGAAGAAGGTTTTCAATTTCCTTCTTTTGTTCAAGTATTGACTTTTCTACAATAGATATTTTTGTATGCTGCGTTTGTATGTTCTGTCTGGCAGCCGCCAGTTCTTCGGTTTGATTTTGAAGTTGTTGCTCCAAAGTCCTTTTTTCGTTTTCAAGACGAGAGACTTTCTCTTCCATCTCTTTGTTCTTCTTGTTTTGCTCGTGAGTCGAGTAGTTCATCATATCCAGATGGGACTCAATACTGGATTTGGTATGCTGAGCAAGGTGTTCTGCATTTCCCGGTAAAGATTCAACAGAATTATTATGAGAAAATTGATATGATTTCTTTTTGCTTTTTATTCCTGCAATGCAGGAAGGAAATTGACATAAGGCTTACTTAATAATTTAAGTGTCTTTGGTTTTGACAGTAAAAGAACATGGACTGTCAGTCGGTAATGGTTTTACTATGTACCCTGCCCAGGTTTCCAGCAACCCCACTGCAGTCTTAGGTGGGTGTTAAGTTAAATCATTCTTTGTTTTATGATCTAAAGTTATCGATTAAATGAATAATTTAATATATCATGGGATGCCAGCCCACCATTGGTTAACTCCAACCATTTTATAATATCAGTGCCAAGTTTCTCCAGAAATTTGCTCAGGTGAAGCCCTGAGCACAATGTAGAGGGTCCTGAAAGCCGGAATTAAACTCATCTTCCCACAATTAGCTTTTCAAAGACAAATGCATGTATAAAAAAGAATTAAACAATAAACTCACCTTAGATTCACAGCCATAACAACTGAAAGGACACAAATGTTCTGCTTTTGGGCAATGAGTGGTCACGTGCTCCTCCATCATGCCACGCGGTATATCTTCTTTGCCACAGCTTAGAATGCAGCTGATGGGAAACTTGAGACAGATCTCCAAATGATCCTAAAAATATTATACAATTTGATTAGTCTAAGCCTTTTTTAAGACTATAGCAAGTGTTCTATTTGATTACCTACCTGCACATGTTTAATTTAGCATAACTGTTTGCATGTCTTGAAAGGATATACTTATGATTCTTTTGTCCATTTTGAGTTTTCTGCGCTATCTCTACCCCAGCTTTAGTTTCAAAATGTTTATTCTATAAAATTCATGACCATTCTCCTGGCCTGATTGAATTCAAGCTATCTGGCTAGTGTGTAAGTTCCTGTTCCACGTGGCCAAATTGCGATTTGGTCTCTTGGTTCTATGCAGCATTTCGAGTCGTACATCCTTAATGTATAGGTATGTTCTATGTTGTTGTTGTTTTGGGGGTATGAAGTGACGTGAGAATATTACTACTCCCCGTGAATGGATGCTAGTCCATAACAAGTTTACCATCCTCGACTCTCTTTTGCTTTTTAGAGTGGGGAACTAAGTAAGGACGATGAAG